>NC_140180.1:91144775-91149775 GCF_963971535.1 Notolepis coatsorum
GACATTAACTATCCATCGTTCAACAATTGAAAAAGAATAAATTTTTTCATGTATACGTGGGGGGGGGTAATTTTTTGATGCTTTGATTGTCAGCAACGGCATACGTTTTGGAGTACAGTACGTTACATATGATCGCTGCGATCAATGTGAAATAATTGTCGGATCAAAGTAGGTTTGATGTCATATAGTCCTTACCTGTACTAGGAGGTATCCCAAAGAGAATATTCCAATTGTCTGATCGCCATTTCCAGTATTAATGTCGATCGGGTCACTGACATGAAGTAGCACAAGATATGCCTCAAGTGTGCTGAACGCATTTTGAAGTGGTCGGATGAAGCGATTCACTTGGCTTGGTCTAAATTCTCCGCCCGGACGATATACGATGTAACACCCATTGTGAAATAAGGTTTCAAAAGGTGGGCGATACTGCCACCTAGCAGGATGCGGCCGGTATTGCACCTTTGGGATTTCAGAATGATTTCCTATGGTAACACTGAGGTCCGTGACATTGCATAGAATAAAAAAATCTAATAAGAGAAAAAACTATGAAAACCCGACTATACTCGGGTATGGCGCTCAACCGCTGGCGAGATAACCCGACTTCAATCGGGTCTGGCGCTGAATGAGTTAATACACATACTTAATTCGTAGCTAACATTGTATTGCATTATCGCAGGACTTTAACATGTCTATTTTATCATGTCTATTTTATGTCTATTTTATTATTTAGTATTATTGCACAATCAAAGCGGGCATGGCCACCCGCATTTCACTGTATGTCCTGGTATGTATGTGACAAATAAATCTGTTGAATCTTGAATCTTGAAGTACATGTACATTACAGTGAAATGCTTGGTTCTGTATGAGCCCCTGCGAATGTGCTTCTTGAAGTACAATGAAGTAAAAATGCAGACAATGAGGTACAAAACATGCCAGGGGAAACACTCCTCTCCGACACAGCTCATTTTAACCTACAGTACATGTACTTTGTACTATGTGTTTCAATATCAAAACAATATTAATCATGAAGAGCCGTCTACGCCATAATTAATGAGTCCGGAGTTCCACTACAATAGAAACATGTTAAACCTTGTAAACGGTATTTCTTTCTTAGCTAGCATGCTAACATACCTAATATTGAAAGAGTTAGTTAGCTAGATTAAACAGCATGGCACGGTGGTGTAGTGGTTAACACTGCCACCTCACAGCTAGAAGGTCCAGGGTTCGATTCCCGCTTGGGGACCAGGTTTCCGTGGTGCCAGGTACCCAGGTGGGGTATCTCCCAGGCCTTTCTGTGTGGAGTTTGCATGTTCTCCCCATGATCGCAAGGGTCCCCCCCCCCCGATAAACCCAATGGAAAAACATGCACAACAGATCGCTAACGCTGTCGCGTCCTTAACGAAGACGGACAGGAGCACTTGGATTGGTCCCTGGGGCGCGGCCCCACGGCGCAGCTCCTATCTGCTCCTGGCTGCCCTTGGGGGGAAGGATGACGGGATGGGTCAAGTGCAGAGACTCGACCCAACAAAAAATGTCATGTCTGTGTTTGTGTGTGTGTGCAACTGCTGCCCATCACATGTGTGTGTCACTGCATGCCGAATAAAGACTTCTTCAAAGTCTTTAGTGGTGGCAGTGTGTTACCTTGACACCCCTTCATAGTAAATTAATGGGTTTGGTATTACACGGCAAAGACAATTAGTGGATTTCTTCGTTGTTGTTTTTTTTCATTCTGAATTAGTTATTTCCTGAAAATATTACAAGCACATATTTGATAATTAGGAGAGGAAACACACCTCTTCAAACAATATCTAAAAAAAAAAAAAAAAAAAAAAAACGAACCTTCTTACTGTTATGTACCCTACTACTATTCTACTATAGGTTATACTACTACCTACCATGCTAATATGACTATACTACTATGCACTCAGAGCGTAACACTCAAACTCAAACAATGCCACTGACCCTTAGCTGCCAGAGATGTAGCCCTCCTGCTGACTTGTTATTCACAACCTGTAATTCACTTTGGATAAAAGCGTCAGCTAAATTACCAAATGTAATGTAAAATGTGGAGTTGCTCTGTATACAATGAATGGGGCTCTGAATTTATGAGGCCATCGATTGTTTCGAAATGAGGTTTGGTTCAGACCTTCCATCAACGCTAGAATATAAACTGCATGCTATTCCATGCCTCGGCAGATATTGAGGAAAATATTACAATATCATGATATGTGTATTTGCCCATATTTCCTAACCCTACCATCTACGTAATAGTATGCATTTCTCTTGCATTTTAAACTGCAGACTGTTCTGAGCCAGTATGGTAGTATACTTAACCTGTTAACCCTTTCACTACCACACTACAGAAGGTTAACCTTTCACTACCACACTACAGACGGTTAACCGCTTCACGTGAGCTATAGACCTGTTCACTCAGGGCCGTCTCAGGGGGTGTGCGAGCAGTGCGGTCGCACAGGGCCTCGCGGGAAGGGGGCCTCGCACAAAAAAAATTAAAAATTATTTCTATTTTTTATTTTTTGCGAGGCCCCCCTTCCCGCGAGGCCCTTTTTCATCACAGACCTAAAATCTAGTTTTACTTATATGCTTATATATTTCACATTAGACACGTTTGTAGAATGTGTCTGACTTGTTCCTGGCTCTGAGGCTCTGCAGGCAGCTCTGATGCTCTGCAGGCAGCAGAATTGGTTTCAATGAGGGGAGGGGTTACAGGTAAGGTAGCATCTGTTGAGTTCATTGTGTGTGTCTGTGTGCGTGCCAGACGTGAGCGATTCGACTCACGCTCACGGCAATGAATCGGCTCTTATGAACGAGTCGCTCATGACCGACCCATCACTAGCGTCTGACTATTTCGCGCATGCAGCATTGGAGGTTATGCCAGCCAAGATGAAGAGGACATCGTTCGGCAGATGGACTGAAGATGAAAGTTGTTGCATGTTAGACAGTTCAGTCAGGCTAGCCATCCCGGCTAAAGACAGGGACAGCTAGTTAGCTTTAGCTACGTTATAATATTGAGTGCTAACGTGTGGTTGAGTCGGGATATAGCCATGATGATGTCGGCTAGTAGCTAGCTTAGCTAAAGGCTAACTAGCGTTAGCTAACCTAGAGACAGCGCGTGCAGCATTGTTATGCCAAGATGAAGAGGATGGTCGTTCGGCAGATGAACTTCGTCAACTCCACGCGGTTGTCTCCATCCTCTTGGACGTTTGGTGAGTTTTTAATGCACTCTATTCTATTCCCGCCGTGGATATCTCTCTCTCTCTCTCTCTCTCTCTCTCTCTCTCTCTCTCTCTCTCTCTCTCTCTCTCTCTCTCTCTCTCTCTCTCTCTCTCTCTCTCTCTCTCTCTCTCGGGAGCCAACCGGGCCGACTAGCTGTTGTAGTACTAGTAGCTAACGGTGTGTGGCTTGGACTTGTTGCCGGCACCGCTATGGTAAACACCACTCTGTAGTGGGACGTGTATTGCCTTCTTTTTCCCTTCTCTCTTCGTATGAGAAGAGGAAAACACAGCGGCTGTCTGAAGTGTTGGCCTGTATTGCTTTTCTCACGTTGTACAGTTTTTCAGTGGTAGCCGCATAGCTTGCTTCTGCGTTAGCTAATGGTTAGCGATAGCCGGGTTGAGCTAACTGTTAGCCAGTTAGCTGTTTAGCTACGACGTTAGCTGCCGGCTGCGCTCGGCTGGGAACGTTAGTTTGATGCTATCAGTTAGCCTAGAGTTAGCTGTTAGCTTGTGCTACGACCATTGACATTAGCCGTGAGAATAGCAGGGGGCCCTGGCACTCTGACTACGACATCATCTTTGACAGAAGATGTAGTCGGGCCTGCACCATGACAAGGCTCCGGCCATAGCTTCTTTTTGTCCCGCCAGCGAGAGGCCTTTCGTCAACGTGGAGACCTGTGTTGCGGCCTTTCGCCCTGCGTTCCTTGGTGCAGGTAAGATGTCCATTGGACATTACCCCACTCTTCCTTCCTTCCCCTCCCGAATGTTTTGTTAATAACGATGTTTTTTTCCAGGCAAAACATATGTTACTTCACAACATTTGGAGATACGACATGTGCTGTGTGTGAATTGTCTTGGTCGTTTGTGTAGCTTGGGTAGCGTTGGCCAAAGCTGTGTGTGGCCTGGTGTCAGTACCTGGCTACTCTATTTGCAGTTAGCCTATTTAGCTGATGTCGGCCCTTGGCTCCTTGCTACTTTGTTTTCTCTGGTATAGACCCTCTTCTCTTTGGATTTAAGTGTTGATCTTTGTCCTTTTGGATCTATGTATATTCATGTTGCCTTTGTGAAGTTATCTTTTCCTTCTGTTTTGTTCTTCCATTAAAAGTTGAATATCCTTTAGGGGCTCATCTTTGCTTATCTCTCTCTCATACATGCTCTCTCTCTAACACACACACACACGACACACAGACATGCTCTCTCTCTCTAACACACAAACACACACGCTCTCTCTCTCTCTCTCTCTCTCTCTCTCTCTTTCTAACACACACAGTCTGCCTATGGCGGCCTTTCTCGATGGCTAGGCTGTGCTCGCTGAGTCTGTACCTAGTCAAGGATCTTCAGTCACAGTGCTCAGGTATTCTGCCACTGTGTACTCTCTGTTTAGGGCCAAATAGCATTTAAATTTCTTTCCAATGTGTCTCTCTCTCTCTCTCTCTCTTTCTCTCTCTCTGTACACTGTATATTGACTGTAGAACGGGAGCTCTCTCTCGCTCTCTCTCTTGCTATATGTTGACTGTATCATGCCCAGCCTCGGGCAGCGCTATTATTTAAGAATATGTTGACTGTATGAAAAAAAGAAAAAAAAAAAATCTCGCACAGGGCCTCGCATTTCTCCCAGGCGGCCCTGTGTTCACTGTATACAAACATACCGTGTTCGAGCCAATCAGCAATACAAACTGACTCACGTGACTAAGCTGCCCCCTACCTGCGCAAGCTGCTGAGCTAAAAAAGTACTACAGGGCTCTATGGAGAAACCATGACACTCCC
>NC_140180.1:91157275-91207275 GCF_963971535.1 Notolepis coatsorum
AAAAAAAAACATTTAAAAAAAAGAACAAAGAAAAAACAGGAATTATAAACAAAAGAGCAATGTGTTTGGTTGGCAGACATGTCCAAAAAAATAAGTAGAGGGAAGCTTAGCTTATTGATCCCTACCCCATGTGTGTGTGTGTGTGATGTACAGTATCATGAGGTCAATATATTTAGACTTCTAATGTTCTCCTGATTTTTGTTGTGGACCACATCAGCCCTACACTCTCTGAGGTGTCATCCCAAAATGATTATTGTACACAGCATCTGATACATACATCTGATACATAATACAGTAAGTAAGTATTATCTTATTTTTTACCTGACAAAATATGTAAGGCTAGATTTCAACAAGGCAAGTATTGCTACTGTAACAAAGCTAACATGTATTATAGTTTGTCATTCATGACTATTGTTTGAATGAGTAGAGTATTTATCATGTATCAATTTTGCCTGTCAACTAGCTTGACAATACTGTATGTTCTGTCTTTGTGTAGGGGATGCAAATAGATGGTTATTCTACCATCGTAATTCTACACATAGTGGAATCATTATGAACAGGTACATGGTCCTATCACAAGCGGGGCGGGAGTTTTCAGAACCAGCCTATATCAGAATGGAGTACCTGAGAGGAGTCCCACAGTGACGGGCGTGTCCAGGCATGTTGGAACAAGACGGGATGTTGAGACAAGACGTTGCCCAAGAGAGAAGCACGGAAAGATACTGTCTCTTCACGAAACTACTAGAAGTTGACGATTAAGCCAACACAACTTCTAAGAAGAAGTACCGGACATTAGAATGGACAGTCTAATAACCGTGTGTGGTCGCAGTGTTATCATAACGTGAGTTTTATGCGACAAGTACCATCATGTCTGAAGAGAATATCATGCTAACTACGACAATGGCGGTGTTCGTTTCTGAAAAGTAACATTCGACTGAGAGCGAAAGAGGCTTCGTCAGTGCTGTGAGTTTCAAGAAATTGAATGACATTGTTGAAGAAAGGAGCAGATTAATATTCGGTGAGAGTTTTGATGGACTTTTAATAAGCTAAAAGTCAGTAGCTACCACCGAGACTTGCGGTCAGTACGTGAAGTGTTAACGTGAAATGTAGCTTCGTGCCTTGAATGGCACACGCAGTAAATACCAGTGAGTGCGTTATTGCGGTCGTGTTCGTTGATGTTCCTATCGTATCGAGTACAGAAGATGAAAGACAACCTCAGCAAAGACTGAATTGTGCATTCGTCCGGGATTGAAGAAGACGTGGTGCCTGCTGTCCAGGCAGTTCAAGGATTTGATGGAGACCGGCTGGTGTCCATCAACAGCTTAACACACACACACACTATCCCACACACAAACAGACTGGAATACACGCACACACAAACAGACTGGAACACACACACACACAAACAGATTGAAATATACGCACATGCTCAGTGACCAAGCAGTCACACGCATTATTTAAAACATTAGAGAAAGAAGGTTTCCCTGCCATCAGAAGACATCTTCCAGCGACTCAGCTCATCCCGTATGCATCTATAGGAGTGGTAATTGTATCAAACCTGTACCAAACCTTTTCCAGTTATAACCAACTGAGGTATTGTGTTAAAGTGATAGTTAACTGTATCAAACCCATGTCAGTTGTGGAAGACTGAATTAATACGTTAACCCTTAGTGGGTGACAGATATCCCGCTTATACCCAGAGTGAATACTCTCTGGGAAGTTGTAAGAGATTTCTTGTTGTGAGGTAATTGCAACTATTATAAGTGAACTGTCATAATCATATGCAACTGTTAAGGATTTTTAAGCGTGCCCAAAACATACACGTTAACCAAAAACACAGTCTGCAGTACAGGGAGTGTCTCTTGTCAGAGTACACTGAGGAAACACTTCCTGTTACTGTGTTTTTATTCAGAGCGAGAGACAGAGAAAGAGGACATCATGTGACACAATAGCGTGCGAACATACATACTTGGTTTTGCTGACCATATACTAAAGGATGTGGTTCTCGCTGACTCTTGCAGTAAGTTACAAACGGATGCCTGTGTATCTAGGTAAACAGGAAATGTTGTTGTGTTAGAGGCATAGAGGAGCTTCCTTCAAAAGAGAGAAGTGCTTAGCTAAGAGAAACATGGTAGACAGAGAACAGAGTGACACAGAATGAATTCTCTTGATCTCATCAACCAAATTATTTCATACATTGCAGATAACAAAGAATACATAGAGATATACATAATATCTTTAACATTTCCCTCCTGTTTATCAAAATGGATGATAACACTGTAATTTCCATCAGTTACCTACATCTGTGCAAGCTTTTCTGCAGGAACGTCATTGTTTTACAGTTCGTCAGGAACGTCATTGTTTTACAGTTTGTGGTCATCTTTAGCACATTCTGAATCATATTCCGGTGGGGGTATTTCACCATCTAATTGTTGCAATGCTATGTAATTGCCGACCATTCCAGAAAACATCTTTTGCATTATGTTTTTTATCAGAGGGACAATGCATGCAGTAAATACACATAGGATTATCATAATGGCTACCAGGAACATAAACCCTTTCATCAACAGTGCCTGCCACCCCCCGTCTAACAACCAATTGAACCAACCTTGACCAGTAACATGATCCTTAGCCATTACTCTTTGTAACTCTCTCAGTCGGTCCATTGCATCGGTCATGTTTTTGGAGTGCACGTCGTCTGTGATATACGTGCAACATGTAATTCCTAGCAGTACACAGGTGCCCCCTGAGGAAGCAGTTATTAAATCAAGAGCCATACAAATCCATAACCACCGTGCGAATATAATCTATTTCATGGTTTTGTAGTGAGTCTACTTTGAGGGAAGAGTTGATGTACAGCCCAAGTCTGTAATCTATGGTCTCAACCCGTAGGATTGTCTTTAACACACCCATTTGTGGGAAGAGGGTCAGTACTGCTTTGGTGCCATCACTCCAGTGTTTAAACTCGGCTGGAACATCAGAACCCCATACAGCGTCATGGGCTTTCAAAGGCTGCTGAACCTCTCTTGTGTCTATTCTTAGTGACAGGTCATTCCCCTGGCTCCAGGAAGAACGTATGATCAGTCACGGATATGGGCGTGCAGGTGCCTGTCCAATATTTTGGCAGCAAGGGGTAAGCATTTTCTCCACACAGCCACCATCCTCCCTGCACCCAATAGGTTCCATTTGATACCCCGGAGAGGTCTACTGGAGTGCCATCTCCGTGAACCACAATTTGGTCACAATTGGTGGTATTCCCCATGGTGGTAACATATTGGGTGATTTGCACCTTTTGCATCAAAGACAATACGCTGGGGCCTTATTTTTTCAGAGGTTTTCTTCCAGTTTATCCAAAAATCACGGGCGCATGTGCCCTTGCTCATACCTGGGCTGTATGGATGAGTGTCATTAATGATTAGGCCTTTATGCTGGTAACCTATCCCTCCCATACTATCATAACACATGGCTCATGACTTGTCCATCATTTTTCCGTAGAGGGTCACCTGGGAACTAGAATAGGGAATTCTTGAACACACATAACAATCAGTCTTTCCATAGCTTTTTGCCAAGGTGTTCACATAGAAATACCATTTATTCGTCATTCTAGGTGCTTTGTGTGTGCCTGTGTTGTAGTCCCAAGTTGGATCTTTGAGATATGTCAATCTCTTGTGCAGTGAGAGGAGTGTGTCTGCACCCGGAAGTCCTGGATAATCTGACTCATAGTCATTGTTGGGAAACAGTGGCAAGTAGATGTGTAACAACATTAATGTGACTAATAACGCACATGTAATCATCATTGTAAACACAGGTATCACAATCAGAACCTTCCCCATTTTCTAATTTGTATAGGATTTGTTGTTTTCTTCACCAGGGTTTGAGACGGTCAGACCCTAGTGGACTAACCCCCTTTGTAGTCTGGACTTCCACCTTATACGTCGAGATTGGGCAGGAATTCAAGCTTTTTACATTGTGATTGATGGATCGACAATGGGCGTCCTTCTACTTTCACTGAGGTAGGTGTGGTTAGCAGTACTTGGAATGGTCCACTGAGGTAGGTGTGGTTAGCAGCACTTGGAATGGTCCACTGAGGTAGGTGTGGTTAGCAGCACTTGGTATGGATTGTCCCAGCATGGTGTTGCCCAGCTGGCTCTCCGGAATCACTTTCACCAGCACCTGGTCGCCTGGTTTGAGAGCGCTGACCTGTGGGGGAGATAAAAACTCAGGCAGATCATTTGTTTCTTTGATCGTCTTGTTTTTTAAGTATACTTTCAAATGGCATCAGACCTTCTGCTGTGGGTGTATTAAATGCAAGCAGTCTGGCCATGGTCTTCCTGTTTCCTCTGTATATTTTCTCAGTCTTTGTTTCAGAGTATCATTTGTGCGTTTCCACCAACCCAGCACTTTGGGGGTGATAGGCACAGTGGTTTCAGTTTTTGGTAGCACTTTATAGTAACACCCTGTTATAATACATGTATAAGGTATTTGTAGATAATGAACTAATCATGAACAAACCATTTATATACATTCATAAATGATTATTAAATCATATTTATATCACAAAACTATATTTGTATAACATTTACAGATTAGTTCTACATTATTTATAACTCATTATCAACATTGTTTGTACTTGATTTGTTCATCATTAAATAATGTTGTTTAATGTGTAGTAACACATTTGTAGATGCTTTGAAAAATGGATATGAAAAAACGACTCTACTGTATCTCCATTTATTTGTTCATGTTCAACAAATGATTTGTTAAGACATTCATAAAACATCTACAAATCATTTGCAGATGCTATTGTGTGCCCTAATCTGAAGTGAAGCCTATTCATCATTAACAAATGTCTAATACAGTTAATTATTTGTTTACTTTTTCATCACATGTTACAAATGTTGTAGACAGCTTTCGGATACACCCTTCTTTGTGACATCAAACAGTGACAGAATTAGGACTAAAGATAAATGCTAAAATACATGTGCATGACATATAGTGTAACATGGGGGGGCACTAGGACCCAGGAGCGAGTGAGACTTGACTTCACGTGTGTTGCCGACTGTTTGAATCGAAGCACTATACATGCAGAATCAAGTTATCCGTGCTGCTCCTGCCCCACGCTTTTATTAAGGTATGAGCAGGTTAAACACCTTTTTTGTTGGTAAATCTATTCCATCATTTCCGACCTACAAACAACTCTTATATGTTGTGTAGACGTACTTGATGTGGTGGGCGCTAACGTTACATTTGTTCCTAATGTGTGCTCAGTGCTCAGTATATTGCGGTATGTGATGAACACAAGGGTAATAATTATTTGTATTTTCAGACTGTATAGGCGCCGATACAGCCTGAAAATACAAATAATTATTACTCTTGTGTGTCATGTCATCATCACATACCGCAATATACTGATATATATATATATTTGTAGGTCGGAAATGATGGAATAGATTTACCAAGAAAAAAGGTGTTTAACCTGCTCATACCTTATTAAAAGCGTGGGGCAGGAGCAGCATGGATAACTTGGTTCTGCATGTATCGTGCTTCCATTCAAACAGACGGCAACACACGTGACGTCAAGTCTCACTCGCGTGAGACTTCCTCTCTAGATACTCTACTAGTGCCCCCCATGGTACACTATGTCATGCACATGTATTTTATATGTTAATAAAATTGCATTTATCTTTAGTCCTAATTCTGTCACTGTTTGATGTCACAAAGAAGGGTGTATCCGAAAGCTGTCTACAACATTTGTAACAGGTGATGAAAAAGTAAACAAATAATAAACTGTATTAGACATTTGTTAATGATGAATAGGTTTCACTTTAGATTAGGGCACACAATAGCATCTGCAAATTATTTATAGATGTTTTATGAATGTCTTAACAAATCATTTGTTGAACATGAACAAATAAATGGAGGTACAGTATAGTCGTTTTTTCATATCCATTTTTCAAAGCATCTACAAATGTGTTACTACACATTAAAGAACATTATTTAATGATGAACAAATCAAGTACAAACAATGTTGATAATGAGTTATAGATAATGTAGAACTAATTTGTAAATGTTATACAAATATAGTTATAAATGATTTAATAATAGTTTACAAATGTATATAAATGATTTGTTCATGATTAGTTCATTATCTACAAATACCTTATAAATGTATTATAACAGGGTGTTATTATAAAGTGCTACCCAGTTTTTTTATTCAATACCGAGTGTTCGGAAGCACTGGGTGATAATCTTATTCACACAATATTCACACAATGTTCCGTTGCCAGACCTTATTATGGTCGACACGTCATGAGTTGCGAAACTCTCTTTGCACCAGTATGTTTGCTACTGTAAGTGCTGTTAACTCCTTTGTTGGAAATATTTCTACTCATTTAGAACATGCATCAATTATTATCAAGCAGTATCTTAGCTTCCCGTTCTGAGATAGTTATATGCAGTCCACGTATATTATTTGAAATGGGTGTGTGGGTCTGGGGAACCTTCCTCTTTTTTGGTCGACAATCACCATGTGAGATAAAAGATCCAAGTAACTCTGAACACTGATGGCCGAGGGGTGAGAGCTGAAAGCCAGCTATAAACACTGGTAATATGAACGGTGTAACGGAATGTACAGTGGCAGTTCCCTTTGTGTGTGTTTGTAGCCGATTGTCTTCATGTTAGTTATCAGGCAGAAAGTAACAGAAAGGCACGTGAGATATTTTCAGATTGAAGGGGAAGTTCACTTTGTGATTTGATTTGATTGTTTGTTCAGATAACGAAACACACTGGCCTTTCCCTGCAACGCTACGACCAGCTAATCTTTCACAGTTTCACAAGAATAGGACCTTAAACACAGGTACACACACCGACGTGCACACACACACACACACCCGTGTCACACCTGTTACATCAAGAACTGTTCCCCAAGCATACAGAACAGCTAACAAATGTACAGAATGTACAGAAAGAGTCAACCAGTGGTCTGTCCCTGCAGACTGACTGACTGACTGACTGGCTGACTGACTGGCAGGGTCCAGTTCAGAAGCAGTCCTCCATCCATCCTATGGGTTATAACCAATTATAACCAATACCCAATCTGGATAGTTAGTATTAGTTCTTCAATGGATTCACAGTGTACACATAACCTGGATAGTTATTTCTACTTCAAAAATGGATTCACAGTGCACATTTCATTATATCCCAATAGTATAACAGTTCACCTGTAACAGTTACATATGCACCTCTCCACCCATCCTCCTCTGGTCTCCGATCTCCAAAACCACAGTCCAGCAAACGTCCATGTGTGTCCCAGTTTGTGAGCCATAGTCCACACGGCCCACGTTGGTCGTCCGGTTTGACCGGCGGTCACAAGTCGTCCCAGCAGTGAGGGGGAGTACGAGACCGGTCACAAGTCGTCCCAGCAGTGAGGGGGAGTACGAGACCGGTCACAAGTCGTCCCAGCAGTGAGGGGGAGTACGAGACCAGGCCGCAGACGCCGGGCTGAGCCGAGGGACCAGTGGGACCAGCGGGACCAGGGGAACCAGGTCCTCTATGTGAGCTGGTGGAGAGTGCTCACAGTATCAAGATGAAAGTCAGGAGGCGTCGCCACACACCTCGCCAGTCCTGCCACTGGGGTGCGGCCGCTCTGCGGATGACAGCGGCATTCATGGCGTCTCCGATTGCCATCAGCTGGCTGGCTACTCTCCTGATCTCCGGCGCCAGTTCTGCTCCTTCAGCTCCTGTGGCTCTGTGGTGTGGCAAGCCCCAGGATGGCTGCACGTTCTGGGGCAGCAGGTCAGGCAGAGGGCCGCTCTGGCTGGAGACTGCGTGGTGAGCCTCTCTGTTAAGGATTTTTAAGCGTGCCCAAAACATACACGTTAACCAAAAACACAGTCAAGAACAACGCAGCACAAGATGGTAATATTACAAGTCTGCAGTACAGGGAGTGTCAGAGCACACTGAGGAAACACTTCCTGTCACTGTGTATTTATTGAGAGAGAGGGAGAGACAGAAAGAAAGAGAGAACAAGAGAACATCATGTGACAAAGCGCCACACATACATACTTGGCTGATCTAAGAGAAAAGGATACGTTGCTACTAGCAACGGATGCCTGTGTATCTATAAAGGATGTCTGTGCATCTGGAGCACAGGATGGTTAACAGGAAATGGCTTTGTGAAAGTAAAAAGAGGAATCTTCCTTCTTTAGCAGAAGTGCCCACCTCTGCAGAAACATGCCAGACACACAGAGATACAGAGTAAAGTTATCTTGATCAACCAAGTTATTACATACATTGCAGATAACAAAGAATACATAGAGATATACATACTATATTTAGCAGTAAGTGAACTGCCATGCTTATATGTAACTGTTACAGGTGAACTGTTATACTATTGGGATATAATGAAATGTGCACTGTGAATCCATTTTTGAAGTAGAAATAACTATCCAGGTTATGTGTACACTGTGAATTCATTGAAGAAGTAATACTAACTATCCAGATTGGGTATTGGTTATAATGTGAGCTGAAACAGATGTTGTTGCTGTGAAAAGTGCATTATTGTGTTATTTGGGATAATTGTCTTAAAGGAAAGAGATGTCCAGCAGAAGGAAGGACTAAGAGAAAGAGAGTATTTCTCTTCCTCAAAATAAATATTCATTTTGATTGACAAACTGAATCAACTTTTCAGGTCTTCTTTAAGTAATGGTTTACCTTGGAGTAGGGGCGTCTCACCTATCCTGCTAGACTTGCGGAGGGAGGGTTTATGTTTCAGCTAAAGCTGTTGAGAGTTGAGCATAATTTTACACTTCAGGTTGCCACTGTGTCAGAGTTAAACCCTGAAGCGCACCTCGTCATATTACGTCATATTACATTTTTAAAATTCACCTGGGCAAATGGAAACATTCTGAATCCTTATACAATATCCTTTCCAAAAATGTATAGTATTGCAAATCCCCAAGAAAATCTGCCGAAAGTATATAGTGAACCTGACTTTAACCATCCTTTTTTCATTAGCCATAGCCTACTCCTCTCGACACGTCATTGCACATGTCACAGAAAAAAGTCTTGCATATTAATTAACGTTATATAATGTTATTTTTCGGACTGTAAAGAGTGAGAGGATTTTGAAAAGTGAGGGGGACAAGTCCCCTCCGTCCCTACTCCCTAGTGTGAATTTCGCCCCTGGGTTCAATACTGGCTACTCTGGGCGGCGTCATGGGCGGGCATTAGGGGGCCGGGCCCGCCCACTGGGTCAGCTGTGCCCACCCAAAGTCGACTATCCAAATCCTTAGTCGGGGACAGCCCTAGTGGGCACTGATGTCAACAACAACACTACTGAAGCTAGCACGGCACTCTGTGAGAATTCGTTTTTTTCCCTCAAGAAAGTCTTTACAGAACATGCTTCATCGACGCAAGGCCAATTTAATTCAGTTGGCATTTGAGAAGGACTTAACAAAAAAGTTCAGGAATGAGTGGAGGGGCAGTGTTTTAAGAAGATTTCACTCTGTCCCCAAACGCCACTTGCAACTCTACTAATGATGGTGAGTAGCCTGTGGAGGAATTTTGTTAGCTTTTTTATGCACCTTATTTTGGTCAGTTCAGTTCAGTTTGTCAGTGAATTCAGAAGTGTTGAATAAATGGAGACTTTTCAAAGATATAGAATAGAATAGAATAGAAATGTATTATCCTGAGGCAAATTTGACACTGCAAATCACTCAACATTAAACATTTAGACAGAACAAGTCACGAATAAGAATAACAAAACAAATGGCCTAAGAATAGAATAAAATGAAATAGAATAAAAATAGAATACAAGATACAGTAAATAAATACAGTAAAAATATACTGAATTCTACAGTAGGTGTAATATTGCACAGTGCTGTTTAAAAAGTAAGAGTCCAGGAAGATGGTAACTGTCACTCTGTGCTCAGTGATGCAGTGAGGCACAGTGATGCATTGTATAGTCTGATGGCTGTCGGAATGAAGGACTTCCTGTGCCGATCAGTGCTGCATTTAGGTAGTGTGAGCCTATAACATGCTCCTCCTGTCAGCCAAGTCTGTGTATAGTTTCAAGTTTCAAGTTTCTTTAATAGTTGTCATACAGAAGTACAGAATACTTTTATACAAAATGCTTCTTACTGTTACGCTCCAGAGACTGTGCAAGACAAGATAAGTATGAAATAAAATTACATAGTATAGCATGTAAATTAGAAGTAAAAAAATGAGGTCACAGTGTTCAGTATAGACATATGTACAATGTTCGATGCAGAATAGACGTAACTGAGTTACCATATAATATACAATACTATGCAGTGTACGAATATACAATACTATATAGTGCAAGGCAGAAATGGGATGAGGTACAATTTAGGTACAATTTACAGTAGGTGTACGAGTTGTAGTGCAAATCCTTTATCAATAAATATAAAGTGTGTTTGTGTGATCTAAAGTGTGGAGAGTGGGTGCTGCAGTGTGTTGTTTGTTTAAGTGAGTGTGTGCGTATGGGTGTGTGTGCTGTGTGCATTTGATGGTTGTTGTATAGTGTTTATTGTTCGTTTAGCAGCCTGATGGCCTCGGGATAGAAGCTTCTTCTGAGTCTTTCTGTGCTCGCCTTAAGACTCCGGTATCGCTTGCCTGACCGCAGCAGTTCAAAGAGGCAGTTGTTCGGGTGGCTGGAGTCCTTGATGATTCTCTTAGCCTTCCCCCTGCACCGCTTGTTGTAAATGTTCTGGAGGGTGGGAAGCCCCCCTCCAATTGTGCGTTCGGCTGAACGTGTCACTCTTTGTAGTCTGCTACGGTCTTGTGCAGTGCTATTCCCAAACCAGGAGGTGATGTTGCCAGTCAGGATGCTCTCTATTGTACATGAGTAGAAGTTCCTAAGGATCTTCTGACTGACTTGGAACTTCCTTAGGCGCCTTCTTCACAACACTGTCAATGTGTGTGGTCCATGTCAAGTCCTCGGATATGTGGGCTCCGAGGTACTTGAAACTGTTCACTCTCTCAACCGGTGCCCCGTCGATGCTGAGGGGGCTGTAGTCCTTGACCCCCGACCTCCTGAAGTCCACAATCATCTCTTTTGTTTTGCTGACGTTCAGGGAGAGGCAGTTCTCCTGACACCACTGTGACAGATTCTCTACCTCTTCCAGGTAGGCCCTCTCGTCGTTGGCAGAGATCAGGCCCACCACTACTGTGTCATCAGCAAATTTGATGATTGTGTTGTTGTTCCGCTGTGCCACGCAGTCATGTGTGTACAGGGAGTAGAGGAGGGGGCTCAGAACACAGCCCTGGGGGGCCCCTATGTTGAGCGTGATGGATGAGGAGGTGCAGTTGCCTGCTCTTACCACCTGGGGTCTGCCCGTCAGGAAGTCCAAGACCCACTGGCAGAGGTCATAGTTCAAGCCCAGGTCCCTGAGCTTGGCTATGAGTTTGGAGGGGACTATGGTATTGAATGCTGAGCTGTAGTCGATGAACAGCATTCTCACATAGTTCCCCTGCCTCTTGTCCAGGTGTGATGCTGCTGTGTGCAGCACATGGGCTAAGGCGTCCTCCGTGGACCTGTTGGGGCGATATGCAAATTGCAGGGGGTCCAGGTTGATTAATTAATTAATGCAGGACCTGTTGCAGAGGTCTTTATTCGGCATCCAACGACACTCAATGTTTTTAGCGGTACACACAGCGGTTCGTTTTTAGCACACACACTGGAACACACACGCATGCATTGTCTCTTTAGAATCGCCGATGCGATTCGTCTCTGCGATTAACCCATCCCATCGTCCTTCCCCCCCAAGGGCAGCCGGGAGCAGACAGGCGTCAACGTGAGCCGCGCCAGGGGACCAATCCAAGTGCTCCTGTCCATCTTTGTCAAGGACGCCACAGCGTTAGCGATCTATTGTTGTGCATGTTTTTCCATTGGGTTTATCTTATCGGGGGGAAACCCTTGCGGGCACGGGGAGAACATGCAAACTCCACACAGAAAGGCCTGGGAGATACCCCACCTGGGTACCTGGCATCATGGAAACCAGGTCCCCAAGCGGGAATCGAACCCTGGACCTTCTTGCTGTGAGGCGACAGTGTTAACCACTACACCACCGTGCCGCATTATGGGGAGGGAGGAACAGATGTAGCCCTTCACTAGCTTCTCAAAGCACTTCATGGCTATGGAGGTGAGGGCTACAGGGCGATAGTCGTTGAGGCAAGCGGGCGTAGATTTTTTGGGTACAGGGATGATGGTGGACTTCTTCAGACAGGTGGGGATGACAGCCTGTTCCAAGGACAGGTTGAAGATGTCAGTGAATACCGGGGCCAGTTGGTCGGCACAGACTTTTAGGACGCGGCCGGGGATGCCGTCCGGTCCTGCTGCCTTCCTGATATTCACTTTTTTAAAGGTCCGCCTCACCTCATGCTCTGTTACTCTGAACACTGAGTCTCCATCAGCAGACCCCCCCCCCCCCCATTGCCGTGGTTTGTAGGCTGGTGTTGTTATTCACAGCCTCAAACCTCGCATAGAAGGAATTGAGATAATTTGCTAAGGAGATGTCACTGTTCAGTTTGAGGGAGGTGCCTTTGTAGTCTGTCATTGTTCTGAGGGCCTGCCACATACCTCTAGAGTCAGCCTGTTCAAACTGAAGTTCAACTTTATCCCTGTAACGCCGTTTTGCCTCTATTACTGCTCTCCTGACGTTGTATCTTGCCGTCTTGTGTTCTTCCATGTTGCCTGTCACCAGCCCGGTGTTGTAGGCTGATGTGCGCACTTTCAGAGCCTCACGGACGGATTTATCTACCCAGGGCTTTTGATTTGGGTATATTCTAATTGTGGGTGGGAGGGGTTTTCCCTGATGGCCTGGACTGGAGCTTAGCAAGGTTCCTCCTCTCCGCCACCCTCGCTAGAGTCCAGCTCCACCCCAACCACGCTACTGGCCTTCCTGACCATCTTATCCAGCCTGTTTGTGTCCCCTGCTCTCAGTCCGCTGCCCCAGCAGGTCTGTTATATATATCTGTTCAGTCTGTTTTTGTATAAGTGGATGTTCTTAAGATAGAGAAAAATTTGATTTTTCAATTGCCGCTCTGCGGGTCAGTCAGTTTGTTTATTGCCCTCAGTAAATATTGATGGGTTTCTTAGTTTGATTTCTTTCTCTCTCTCTCTAGGTTTATGGCTGCCCCCCCCCCCCCCCCCACAGCCCAATTGCCTTTTGTTATTTGCAAAAGCAGTATTCTGTAAAAAGATCTGATTGGTTTATGCAGTCAACTGAAATGACCTGTGAAATTAAATGCGTTTGGCTGAGGATTCCTCAGTTTAAATGTTTGAGATGCATAATAAATTGGGGGGTGGGGGGGGCATTTGACATTGGCATTACCTGTGTGTGAGAGAGAGTGAGGTTATGTGGGGATAGGCTTTTACTCCAGTTTCAATTTCAATTACGACGTTGGATTCCCATGATGATGAAAACAACATAATCGAGATACAATTATTATTGTGCCGCATGCCGTGTTGTCTTGTGTTGTAAATGCAGCGCATCCATCTTTCACAGCAGTGCACCCCCCCCCCCCCCCCCCCCACTCCTCTCAAGTCCAAACAGTAGTTTCAGCTCGTGTTGAAAGGGAGGAGGGAGCCACGGTGCATTTCACCTGTTATTTTGAAACGTCTTTGGTAACTCGCAGAAGATGACAGAAAGGCAGCCTCTGGTCGAGAATAAAGGTCAACTAAATGATGTCGTCATATGATGTTCTAAAACTAAATGATGTCGTCATATGATGTTCTAAATTCAATGAGTAATCGTGTTTAATAATCGTGATTTCAATATCAATCAACATATTTGTGATCATTCAAACAGCCCTATGTGCATGTGTAGCCGGTCTCGTATTGCTCTGCGTTGTGTTTCAGATTCGACCCCTGTTAAGGGATCGCCCCGAGTGGGAGTTGAACCCCGGTCTCCCGCGTCGCGGCAGCATCACAGACCACTATACCAAGAGGTGAATTCACCCCTAAGTAATGGGTCTGGATGCCTCTGGGGAGTGAGTTTACCTGCAGTACCGCTAACATCCACAGTCACTTCACAACACTTGAAGTCCATCGTGACTGTGGATATACTCGCGCTACCTCCGTTACACATGTATGTGTGTGAGTTTGATTGTGCGTGTTTGAAAAAGAAAAAAAATATATATAGAGAGAGACTAGAGAAAGAAAAGATAGAGATAGAGAGAGAGAGATAGAGAGAGAGAGAGAGAGAGAGAGAGAGAGAGAGAGAGAGAGAGAGAGAGAGAGAGGAGAGAGAGAGGAGAGAGAGAGAGAGAGAGAGAGAGAGAGAGAGAGAGAGAGAGAGAGAGAGAGAGAGAGAGAGAGAGAGAGAGAGAGAGAGAGAGAGAGAGAGAGAGAGAGAGAGAAACTTTGAGTTGTCGTACAGTTTCATCCCCACTGTTATCACATCAGTAATTATGATTCTTCCAGAGGTTTTTCATGGCTGTCAAGAGTGAAGAAAACAGTGAATCCCATTTGCTGCCTGGGTTGTTTAAAGTGATTAAAGTCATTGGAATGAGACTAACACTGGAGATGATGCACTGACAGTGAGAGAGGAGTGCCCGTGGATAATAGAGTGGGGAGGGACGCTCTCGATTGACAGCTGGGGGGTGATTCATCATTATTAGGTCTCGCCAATGATTACATTTACGTGCACATTGATATTGCAACGTGGGGGGAAAGTCGAGTAGACCTTTTTTGGAGTGAGTCAGTAGGGCAGGGGTGCAGTGGTATAAAGAAATTCAACAAATAAAGCCAATTTCATTCATTAAATTCTATTAAATTAGTCAATTGAATTAATTAAAAAAGTTATTTTCTATCATTTACTGGATTATCGATGAAGAAATACATGCAAATACCAATTTTTGTCCTGCATTTGTCTACAAACTTCAGATACTGAAAATAATCCATGCATGAAAACCGACAAATACATTATGAATGTTCCATCTTCAGCAAGTACATTTTAATATGATTGAATTGAAAATGCCTTTTGTTGAAAAAGGTTGTTGTTTACATGTTTGCAGGCATGTATTCCTCCATACTTCCCATTTCCCTACGTGGAATGCACCTGATTGGATACATGACATGCTGGTGCTCTAGTGTGACATCTAGTGGCTGAATGTTATCTATAGCACCTTTAAATATTAAAGGAGACATGCATTGCTATTCCTTTCACTATTTGGGAAACTTTACACAATTCCTGTGAGTCTATGGAACACATCTGTAAAGTTTTTTACAAAAAAATTCTTCAAGATTACAAGCTGTTTGGGCTGGGCTCCGCCCATAAGCGTTTTGAGTGACAGTCGCCCACAGTCTGCGACTGGCACAGAGAGAGCGGTAGAAAGATTGAGGGGGATACTAATTTCGCCGCGGGGGGCATAATCCCACGGGACAATGCATTGGTAACTTGTTTCAAATGAAAATATATACCGCTGTATATTTTGACAGTGATATCCCAGGGAGAAGCCCCACACCAGCCCTGCACGCACACATATTTACACACTCCTGCGTGCGGTCCCTCTCTCTCTCTCTCTACAAGGGAGAAGACCCTCCACGCATTTTCATTTTACACACAGGTTGTGTGTGTGTAAATGCGTGTGTTTGTGTTTCCCCGCACGCCGCGTGTGTGCCGGTCAGGTTGTGTGTGTGTAAATGCGTGTGTGTTTGTTTCCCCGACAGAAGCTCCTGTCATTCTCTATCTATCTCTCTCCCTCTCTCTCTCTCCCTCTTTATCTCTCTCTCCCTCTCTCTCGCTCGTTCTCTGCCTCTCTCTGTCGGCACCCGCTTGAGGAAGTGCAGGTATTTCCACTCTCATGGTTGCGCTACAGTTATGTAGATCAGTGCCTTATTCACGTCAGCAAAACAGTCAAATCAGAATGACCTAATTCACTGGGGGAGGAGATTGTCTCAACTGAATTAGAGCAATCCGCCAAAATGGTAATTAGAGACACTGACCCATTGATACTAACCCCCCATTGCTATAAAACAATGCTAAACACTGGAAATGGCCATTTATAAGACACAGGACCTTTAAATTAATTGATTCTCTTTTTCTGTTTCTATCATCACTTGCATTCATAAGTCAATCTGGCTTTAGAACATCCCACTCCACTGACACATGCCTTCTCTATTTGAATGACCACATCAAACAAGAGGTGGACGCGGGCAAATACTGCGGCATGGTCATGCTGGACCTACAAAAGGCCTTCGACACTGTCAATCACACCATTCTGATTGACAAGCTAAAAGCAATTGGTTTTGATAGTCTATCAGTGAGCTGGATACAATCCTACCTGGAGGGGAGAGAACAGATGGTGGAGGTAAACGGTACCCTATCCCCCCCCCCCCCCCCCCCCTCACAGTGAACTGTGGTGTTCCACAAGGAAGCATACTAGGACCGCGACCGCTACTATTCCTAATTTATGCAAATTACATGTCGTCAGCTTGTGACTGCAACTTGTTCCTGTTTGCGGACGACTCAGCCCTGCTGGTCTCTGACAAGAACAAGTTACAGGTTGAAAAGTTCCTCAGCTCAGAACTAGGCAAAATCTGCATATGGCTCGCCGACAACAAATGGGCATTACACATGGAAACAGAGTCCATTCTCTTCGGTTCAAATAAAAAACTCAGCAAGACCGAAGGCTTCTCGGTTACAGTGGGCATAGGCGCCTGGCCTTAAGAGCACGCAGAGCAGCTGCTCTCCCACTATTGAACTTGGGGGAGCAAGGGTATGATCTTGCTCCACCACTTTTGATCATATGAAAAATATGATATACCCCCCCCCCCCAATATATAAATCTAACCATAACTACGTAATTTCAATCAAATTAATAATACGCAATGACACTTAATAGCAAGTTTTTAAGTTTCCAAAGATTGTGTGACCCCCCACTTTAATGGTTTGATCCAGTGCCCACGGGCCACGGTTCGTCGGCATGACGTATACGACATGTTGGGGGAGGCGGCTTTTTTGAAAGCCCTTGAAAAATTCAGGCTGGATATTGGATAACATTGTGAGGATTATTCTTCGGCGTTTACATCAAAATGGAGCAAATCATCACGTAAGTCGAACACTGTGACTGTATACTAAATGCGCAAACAGATTGAAACTGAATATTTCTCGTATGGTGAGCCTCGGCGCTGCACCGAGTGAATCCAGAGATACGGGATGGTGCGCACTGCGCAGGCGCTGTGATCACCCAACGGCGGAAATAATGCCGCTTTGAGCAGTTTATAAAAAAATATTAAAAATATTTATTAGCAACGCCGAGCTTTCAAACCATCCCGTATCTCTGTGCGAACCCCTCGTGCAACTGTGAGCACCTTTGTAATGTCTCTGTGATACTTGTATAACGAACGGTTCGGCCAGAACCAGTCCTTCATGGTAAATCTAGGTTGGTTTCCCATTGAGGAGCAAGTGACTGTGGATTCACTCGGTGCTGAGCACAGTCACGAAAGGGGCTAGTATGGACCCTGATGTAAACAAGACAAACGTCTTTTTCTGGTCTGCATCCCCTTAACAATTGTGTGTATTGAGCCGTACTGTATTGTACCCATTCTGCAATCTGTTAAAGTTTTCATTCATTCATTCATTAATTCAGCCGCCGCGCTCACTGGGGCTATTGATAGCGTCAATTAGTTGTTGTTGTTGTTGTTGGTACTGCCGCTGCGGATGAGAACGGGGCCGGAGGGGCTTTGGGAGGATGGGAAAGTTATTATTATTATTATAATAGTAATTGGCTATCATACGTGCCTAGCTAGCGTTAGCTAAAAGAGCCCTCGCAGTGAAGTTATTATTATTATAGCTATCATACTGCAATATAAACTGAGTTTTATAGTGAAAAGAGCAGCTTTATTTTGGTCAAGATTGAAGGCTCTATATTGCAGGAAATTGCACATACAGGTGTTCATTAAATGTAAAAAAATCTTGCACCCCCACTTTCAACTATAACTAGGCGGCCATGACAGTGGGTGACAATATTGTCACAAGGAAAGATGAAATTACCTACCTGGGTTCCATCCTAGAGGCTAATCTTTCCTGTGACAAAATGGCATCCAATGTCAACCAACGAACTCGATTCTTGTACCGGATCTCCTCTCTGGTAAACAAGAATACCCTGAAGACTCTGGCAGGAGCACTCATTCAAGGGTACTACGACTATGCATGCACCTCATGGTACCAAAGCACCTCGAAGGCGCTAAAAACAAAATTACAAACATCTCAAAACAAACTGGTCAGACTACTGCTTGACCTTACTCCTAGAACCCACCTCACCCCTGCCCACTTTGACAACCTAGGATGGCTTAGAGTAGACGACAGAGTACAGCAACTTGCAATGGGCCTGGTCTACAAGATACACTATGCGACCAAGGTACCCATGTACATGTCAAAATACTTCCCAAAGGTCAGTGAATACCACGATCACAACACCAGAGGGAGCTCCACAAATCATGTTAAACCCAGATTCGGCTCAAACAAGGGACTAAACACGTTTCGCAATTATGCCACAACAATGTGGAACGCCCTACCCAAAGCTGTAAAGGAATGTGAATCACTACCCACTTTCAAAAACACTCTCAAAGAACACCTACGGGAGACTGCAATTCGAAACTGGCCCCTACAAATGTCCTAACCCAGTTGTACAGTAAATGACCAAGTATGGCTTTGTCAGTATTCCAATGTACAGTGCCCCCCCCCCCTACCCAACCCCCCCCCCCACCTCCAATGTACAGCCCCCACCCACCCACCCAACACCACCCCACCCACCCAACCTCCCCCAATGTACAGTTTCTACGTCAAATGTATATACACTCTTTTCTGGACACTTTTTGTATCACAAACAGTACTGTATTTGCAAATCTGATATGTCATAAATGTATAGATGTAGCAGTACTGTCTATCTGTATGTCATGTATGTCATATATGTTATGATGAATTGAAAATGGGGGACCCTGATGTAAACAAGACGAAAGTCTTTCTCTGGTCTGTATGTATGTATTGAGCTGTACTGTACTGTACCCATTCTGCAATCTGTTAATAAACGTTTCAATCAATCAATCAATCAATCAATGCTGTCTCTCTCTCATCTCTTACGTGACTTTATGATTACGATTCACATCATTGGTTGGCCCGTTACAGGTGGGAGTAGAGTGTCTCTGTGTGCAGGACGCACAAGTTAGCAAGACGTGACACAACGGTTGTAAAGGCCTTGAGGCTCCAGGTATGACGTTGGTCGTACGCTCCGAATTGCAGTCTAAAGAAAAAATTATAAAGATGTACTTTGTAAAATAAACAGGATTTATTTTAAAGCAAATTATTTCTCATCACAACAGCCCCAATAGCTGCCTATAACCATAAAACAAACTAAAAGGGTTTGGTAAATGAATGTAAACTAGCAATTAAGTGCAGTCAAAAACGATATGGTACCGCTCTACCCGGGTCCTACCAGGCACGCGGGAACTATAAAACGGCAGGGGGTGCTGGGGGGTCGCCAGATAATTTTTTTTTTTTTTTTTTTTTTTTTTTTTTTTTGGTCAGGCCACTGAACTTAGAAGCAGGCCAGGCCAGTGTTTCTATTTGCACCAGCGCAATAGTTAGATAACCTAGGTGGGGAACAACCAGGAGATCACTGCAACTCACACAAGTTGGAGAACTATCTCTCTCTCTCTCTCTCTTGCTCTCACACACACACAAAGGGAGCCGCATGTGATTGGTGGAGGCGGGATCCTTACGAAAAACTGCTAATCAATGACACATGCTAGCCTGTAATAATCCCCCCCAGAAAAATGTACTTTGCATTTGATATATTGCAAATATATGCCATCACACACACTGGCATTTAAAGGGTTAGAATTATGAAATTAATATGTGGTGTTATGATCAGGGCTGAAGTTGAATAAAATATTGTATTTATCAATTACAAAAAACTGAAAATCCATAAAAATCTGTGTTGTTGCTAATCATACATATGCTAGCCTGTTTTTTAACAATAAGTTGTGATGCCATCACAAACACTGGCATTTAAAGGGTACAAATAAAAAAAATGCCTGCACCAGAATGCAGGAAATTAAGTCTTTGTAACAAAGAAATTCCTGGTGGGGGACCCCCAGACCCCCTGCTTAAAAAGTGGCCTGACTGGGGCTATATTTCCTGGCCTGAATGATTTCCCCAGTCCGGCCCTGGTTAAAAGCCTCCAATGCTTATTAGTGTGTGTGCGTTTGAACGTTTGCATGTTTCAACCATACATTTCCATTTAAAAAAATTTTTTTTACCTCCTATAATAGTGGGGGTCGCGGCTCTCTAACACCGTTTTTTTTGGGTCGCGGTCTGAAAAGTTTGGGAACCCCTGGTCTAGCCTGTACCCCCCAGACATGTTGCTGGCCCCGTCAAAACAGTATCCTATCAGCCTCTCCATGGGCAGGTCGAGGCGTAAAAGTATTTTATACACAAAAACAGCGTCTCGGCTGTTGTGTCTGGGCCGGGCATTGTAAAAACCCCAAAAGAAGTTCTGAGCTTCCAAGTTGTCATCGGCTAACTGTATATTACACGAGAATTGTTCTTTTCCAGTGAGTGACATCAGTGGTTCCGTCAGCGCTCAAGCCAAAGATTGGGCTTTTGGATGCTTTGCCTCTAATTTGTCGCTGAATATCATGGGCAAGCAGCTGTAAGATTTCGTTTTGGATGTTGTTGGACATCCAGTTGTCTCTCGTTTGGAGCCAATTCTTCAACTCGGGATCAGACTCGGTGCGCACTCTTTCCATCATGAGCTGCCATAACACCCCATCCCTATTTGCATCACCCCTCAGTGGAAGCCCCTGGCGCCCGAGGGGGGGTATAGGGGAACAGACTCAGTTAACTCTTCAATACCTGATGCTGAGGCTGAACCTGTCGTCTCTGTCTCTCTCTGACGTTTATCAGATTTAGTGGGACTGTCACTGGGACCGGCGGGACGTTTAGAAAATAAATCTGATATTTTTCTTTTCTGCGAGTGAGACATTCTGTGCTAGCAAAGTCTGACTACTAGCTAAAATCGACTGACTGCGCAAGCACTGTATCACAGTAGCTCAGTGGTTCGTGGCGCGTGGGAAGGGCGGGAGACAGGAGGTGAATACAATTAGTTGTTTCACCTGTCATTCAATCAGTCTGTGACAGTCTGTCATCACTCGAAAATCTACTCGGTTTTACACGTATGATTGTGTACATACAGTAGTGTAATGAATGAATGAAAACTTTATTTAACAGATTGGAGAATGGCTACAATACAGTACGGCTCAATACACACAATATTAAAATGGTGACGTGCTTTGAGCAGGATAAACTTATAATATACAGTGTTACAGTTATACAGTTACAGTATATACAAATATATAAATACTAAAAAAAAAAAAAAAAAAAATTATATATATATATATATATATATATTTTTTTTTTTTTTTTTTTTTTTGCAATAATTGAGAGGGGGTGCTGCAGCACCCCCCGCACCCCCCCTTCCCGCGTCCCTGGGTCCTACCAGAACTCAAACTGCCTGCCATGTTATAGGAGTGGTTAGGGGGAACATGGGGAAAAAAGGGGAGTAGACCAGGTAAGTCTCCATATTGGATTTCATTATGACATATATTAATGAACACAAAGACGATAATAAATAATAAACTGTATGTCTAATGGGGCAATACGGATAAAATTTTGCTCCTAGAACTGTACTTACAACAAGTGTAACGCTTGATATGAAAATGGATATTACTAGCTAAATGACTAAAACCGGCCATTGCTTCCAATTCGATTCCAGACTGCTGTGTATCAATCTGGTCTAGTACACGATCGATGAGGATGGAATGCAGCCTACTGCTGATGTTACTGGTGCTAGTAACCATGTACCTTAGCTATGCAAGTATAGCCTACTAACTTAGCGGTGAAGAAAGTGCATGTGAATTCGTCATGGAAGTAGCAACTTGACCTACAGCGTCTAACCGTGCCCGCTCTACTTCAACTGGATCCGAGTGGTTCTCCCGCCCCCAGGGAGTGCCACCTTGAGCCATCGTCTTGCTTTTCATACCAGCGCTTGTATTCCTATGCTTTTTTTGTTCTTAGTTCTATTATTATTTTTATTTCTAAATGGTATTTTATACTTTAGATATTATTGCTACTATGTATGTATGTATATGTATTTATATTACATGTATATATGCATGTACAGTACATAGCAAGAAATGCATACCAGTTCTATTCTCCATCCATCTATCATCCATAGCAACACCATATCACCGACACGCTCTGCCGCAAAACATCTTATCCACAATCCATAACAAAATTACTTTCAAAAAATATATTAAGAGATATCTCGCAAACTTGTCAAGTATGTAACTGTTATCTGTGTATTTTTTATTTTATTTGACTGGAATGTTATATTTTATAATGTGATGAATTTGTATATTTGTATTCATTTTTAATTTATGTTTTTTGTTTTATTTTAATTTGTATTTTTTGTTGTATTCTATTTGTTTCGTCCAGGACCCCAGGAAGACTAGAGGCTCTTTCATGTGTCTCTAATGGGGATCCTTTAATAAACATAAACATAAACAGACACGCTGATGGGGGATCCCCTTTGAATTGCCCATCTGGGGATGCTCCCCCTTTTTTCCTATTGCTACGTTTTAGGGAGTTGTTCCTTAGCTTCATTGGGGAAAGTCTCAGGGTGTTGCATCATTGTGGAATTCATGGTGTTTTTTGTTGTGGATCTATTGTGATGTTTCTTCTTGATCTGTGAAGCCCATGGGGGCCATTCGTTGTGATGCATCCCTCGCCGACTGTGATGCCGACCTCTGCTGTTTAATGTAGGCCTACTTATTGCATTGTTTTGTAAAAGCGTGTAAGTGCGCCTAGTTGGTGTTGGTTTTCCTTGCTTTTCTCCAAGAAAAATGCAACCCCCGCTATGGGTCTGACAATAGGTTACACTGGCTGTCTCTCTCTCTATCTCTCTCTCTTTTTCTCTCTCTCTCTCTTTTCTCTGAGAACCTCAGAACTGGAGAGGAGATCTGATCATGAATGATTCATTATTGATCTGTGAAAAAGGAATTAAAGGCCTAGTCCAAATGTGCCTGTGACACCTCTGCCAGCGCCATCTGTGAGCCCATGGCAACAAGCCATCTACAGTTAGCAGCTAATGCTAACACTTAGCTCATCATCCCTCTCTCCCTGGCTGTGTCTCAAGAGCTCATAATGTCTGCTATTCAGTAAGCATGTTCAGAATACTAGCTCAGAACATTTAGGAGTTGAATACCAGTAACAAAGGACACACAGTGTCAAATAATGTAAAACATCAGGGCAGATTCTCTGAACAGAAAACAAAACAAAAAAATACCCACTAACTTTTTTACTTTCTTATACTATCATGCACTCTTCCTACTATAGGCCTACTAATATGTCTTTAATATCAAGTCAAGTCAAGAGTTTTATTTGTCACGGCATACAAGTATACAATGAAATGCGGGTGGTCTTGCCTGTGACGATGTGCAATACAGTGGTACAACATATAATAGAATCCAATAAAAAAAAAACATTGTGCAATAAACAGGTAACAGGTAACATAGTGTGACATCTCGGTATCTGTACATAGTTATTTACAGAGCATATAGGACATGCTAGGTAGCTTTAGTAGTGCAATACACTGTTCCTGTTGTTATACTAATTTAAAGTGGCCTTTCCTCTTGGCCATGAGTGTGTGCCCGCTCTTGTTAAAGTGTTAAAGTGGCTGCTAGTGTGTGAGCGTGCACAGCGTGCGTGTCGTGTGTGTGCTCATGTGTGCTTGTGTGTGGATAGTTCAGTGTTCTGTGGCACTCAATGTTCATTGTTCAAGGCTCTGATGGCCTGGGGGAAGAAGCTGAGCCTAAGCCTCTCCGTCCTAGTAGCTGGGGTTCACAGGCGTCTGCCTGACCTCAGCAGCTGGAACAGGCTGTTATTGGGGTGGTGGGGGTCTTTCATTATCCTGCAGGCTCTGGATTTGCACCTCTTGTTGTATAGAGCCTGCAGGGGAGGTAGCGCAATACCCGTGGTCCGCTCGGCTGAGCGCACCACTCTATGTAGGGCCTTCTTGTCCTGTGCCGTGCTGTTTCCATACCAGGCAGCGATGTTTCCGGTCAAGATGCTCTCTACAGCTCCTGAGTAGAAGGACTGGAGTATCTTCCCCGATACTCTGAACTTCCTTAACTGTCTCAGGTGGTAGAGGCGCTGCTTCGCTTTCTTTACTACTGTGTCTATGTGTGTTGACCATGTCAGATCCTCTGAGATGTGGACCCCCAGGTACTTAAAGCTGCTCACCCTGTCCACGGTAGCCCCGTTAATCATCAGTGGTGTGTGTGTCTCCTGCTGTCCTCTCCTATAATCCACGATCAGCTCCTTGGTTTTACCAATGTTCAGGAGCAGGCTGTTGTCCTGGCACCAGCGTTCCAGTACCTCAACCTCCTCCCGGTAGGCCTTCTCGTCGTTGTCCGAGATCACCCCCACCACCACTGTGTCGTCTGCGAACTTCACTATGGAGTTGGAGCTGAACTTGGCGACACAATCGTGTGTGTAGAGTGAGTACAGCAGGGGGCTTAGAACACAGCCCTGGGGGGACCCGATGCTCAGGGTGATGGTGTTGGAGGTCTGACCCCTCACCCTGACCGCCTGGGGTCTTTCACTCAGAAAGTCAGCTCGATCAGCTTGTCCACCAGTCTGGTGGGGACTATGGTGTTGAACGCTGAGCTGTAGTCAATGAACAACAGTCTCACATAGCCCCCCTTCTGACGGTCAAGGTGGGAGAGAGTGCTGTGCAGTACCTGGGAGACCGCGTCGTCAGTGGACCTGTTTGTCCTGTATGCAAATTGCATAGGGTCCATATCACTGGGGAGGGAGGCACAAATGTGGTCCTTGACCAGCCTCTCGAAACATTTCATGACCACAGAGGTGAGTGGCCACCGGTCTGTAGTCATTTGGACATGTTGGGGAGGGTTTCTTCGGTACAGGGATGATGGTAGACATCTTGAAGCAGGCAGGGACCACTGACTCCGCCAGGGATTGATTAAATATGGCGGTGAACACCGGGGCAAGCTGGTTGGCACAGGACTTAAGTATGCGTCATGTTATACCATCTGGGCCAGCAGCCTTCCTGGTGTTCACCTGCATAAACATTCTTCTCACACTGTGTTCCGACAACGAGAGAGCGTCCCCGCCCCCCCTGCAGTTGCCCCCCCCCCCTCCACAACAGCCGGCCCGCCAGTGACGTCACTAGCCGGCGAGCCAGCAGCGCCACTGTCTACACCAAACCGAGCGTAGAAGGAGTTGAGTTTGTCCGCGAGAGAGGCGCCGTCGCTCCCCATTGAGGGGGCGCTGACTTTGTAGTCAGTTATTGTCTCTAGTCCCCGCCACAAGCCTCTTGTGTCGTTTTGTGCCATTTGTGTCTCCAGTTTATCAGCATATGTCCTCTTAGCAAGTTTAACAGCCTTGCGCAGAGTGTAGACTGAAGCCTTGTACTCTTCCATGTTTCCTGACTCTCTGCCCCGGTTATAAGCCGTGGTGCGAGAGTTCAGGGCTGCTCTAATAGTGCTGTCCACCCACGGTTTCTGGTTTGGGAAAACCCGCACCATTTTCGTGGGCACAATACTATCAGCGAGTGTTGATATGCAGCTCACAACGGTATCAGCGTACTCGCTGACGTCACTGGCACTGCCTTGAAACATATCCCAGTCCGTGTCTGCGAGCGCATCCTGGAGCGTGGCCTCTGATTCGTCAGACCACTTTTTTGTCTCACGTGACACGACGGCGTCACGTGATCTTTGTTTGTATGCAGGGAATAATAAAATGGAGTCGTGATCGCTCGCGCTTGCAGCACCCATCAATGGCGGAGCCGCTACAGCTTTGTAGCCGGCTCTGAACGGGGTGTAACAATGGTCGAGTGTGTTCCTCCCCCTCGTGGAGCAGGCGATGTGCTGAAAAAAGGACGGCATCACTTTCTTCAGATTCGCCTGGTTGAAATCACCAGCCACTATCATCGCTGCATCCGGATGCTTGATCTGTTGTCTGTTGAGGTGATAGTGTAATTCCACCAGCGCTTTGCCAGTATTTGCCTGTGGGGGGATATATACGACGGACATGATGACCGCGGTAAACTCACGGGGGAGGTTGAACGGACGGCACAGGATTGAGAGATGTTCCATATCTGGGGAGCATGAACTTGAGAGGACATGTACTTCCTTGGGATTAACCCAGAGATTGTTCGTGAGGATGCAGACCCCACCTCCGATGCTCTTCCCAGAGGCTGCCGTGCGGTCTGCTCTCAGGACGGTGAAGTTGTCCGATGGAGAGACGCTGTTGTCCGGAGTCGCTGGCTTGAGTCATGTCTCCGTGAAACACATGATGTTAACGTCTCTCATCTCCCGTTGGAATCGGACCCTCGCTCTCAAGTCATCCATCCTTCCCTCCAACGAACGTGCATTCGCCAGAAAGATGGATGGAATTGCTGGACGGTAAACAGATCTTTTTAATCTAAGCCTGATACCTCTCATGCACTCAACACTGCAGCACCCAGGTTTCAACACTTTGATGAACATTGTTACTCACCTGTAAGAGTTGTACCCTTCCTTCTGACTTGTCGTACAGAACCTGTAAGTCGCTTTGGATAAAAGCGTCAGCTAAATGACAAAATGTAAATGTTAACATGAGTCAAAGTGTCATATATGTGAACCACCACTAGGGGGAAGAGTGCCTACCAGTGAGTGAATGAACTACTAGAATGACACTCACACAGATATAGCTCTCCCCACATCTGGGTAACGTCAGCTATACTGATTTCAATGGACAATGGTGGAAATGTATTAAAATAAAATACTTCTCATTGACTGATTTGAAAAATATTACATTTGAATGAAATTCCAGGTCCTTGGCCTCTTGTCAACCTACATGCAAAGTTTCATCCAAATACATGTAAGAGTTATGGCTGATGCAGTCACACACACACACACACACACACACACACACACACACACACACACACACACACACACACACACACACACACACACACACACACACGCGCGCACACACACACACACACACACACACGCACACGCACACGCACACGCACACACACACAGACAGGAGTGATTGCAATACCCCCTCGCCAGCACTTTGTGCACGCTGATGTAATGAATGAATGGATGAATGAATGAATGAATGATAGCCTGACATGTCAGATCTATTGAACGTATGCAAGCTAGCTCTCCAATGAGTCTGAAAGGAGAATGAGTGACATGACTGCTCTATGAGGCGCTGACACCATGAGTGAGATGGTGATGTTGTGTCGTCTGAGATGAAAGAAAATCCTCAATCTAAAACTAAACAAAAGGGCCACCATCGCCGAAAACGAAAATATGGTATGGTTTTATTTTCAAATTGATTGATACAAGGACTGACAGTATATGACAGATACACCTGAATTGTTATTGACTTTGTTTCCATGTGAACTGTTTGTAAACAGTGGATAACCACCAGTCACGATGTGTTATGTACAGACAGGAGCGCAGCCCCATTGACTTTGCATTCGTTTTGTGGCTAACTAGCCGCAGCTTTGAGTATCCAGTCTGAAGAACATCATGGATTGTGCTGAAAAAGAACTCCACCGATCGACAACATCACTGGTACAGTAGGAAATAGCACTAGGGGTCCAGAATTCCTCTTTGACCTCTTATCCACCGGGCAAGAATGGGGCTAGTTTTGCATAAAACGCTTGTCGATTGCATACCCAAAGTCATTTGCGATTTATTCTTGAACCACTTAAAAGCACACGCATGAGTCTGGTCTCTTTTGAAAGGAAACGTTCTGAACTTCCTTCCATTTACATTTAGTCATTTAGCTGACGCTTTTATCCAAAGCGGCAATAATCACTCTGAGTGCTACTGTAATAGAGTTACAGAGGTTTGAAACACACTGAAATAAAAGTCGTGTTTACTTGCGTCTTTGTTTACTTGCAAAAGGGGCATGCGTCAGTCCCAGTTGTGTTGTGCAGCAGTGGAATAATTGCAAAGACAGACAATATAGGTTGATCCTGCTCAGACATAATTCCACTTCCCTTTGCAAAACAGATAACACTCATAACAGATAACTCAAATATAAGCTCTCAGTTTGCCCTCGAATTGCACACCTCACCTCTGGATTGACATTGCAGTGAGAGGGGAGACGTGCCAACGTAGCATCCCAGTGTGTGTGTCTCTCTTAGCGTGTGTCTCTCTCGTTCTCTCGTTCTGACAGACTGTACATGTGTGGGCTTTCATTTCCGCCGCTCCTTTTTGATACGTGTGTAATACGGTGCTGTGTATTAGCATGCGCTGAGTCAGTGTGTATCGAGAGTCGTGCTCGATCTCATCCACGAGTGCCGTTGTTTAATCTTATTCCAGAGTGCCGTGCTGTTGTATCAACTAGTGGTTCACGTGAGGGCAGTCTTTAGTGGTTCTATACTGGGTCGTGTTCGGGGGACATGAGCCTTGCTTCTCTCCTATAGCTCATGAATTACATATTTAATGAAGAAGCATGTATCTTGTGTCGTGTGTTCAGCCTCAAAATTTTTTTTTGTTTATAATTCTATGGAAAGATCACACTCAACAGAGTCTACGTCCACACGTACACGGATATTTCTACAAAGGCAAATTCCTGTCCACACCGACGGTGTTTTAGAAAATCTCTCTGTCGACACAACAATGCAAAAACCTTCACATGGCCCGAGCTGACGGCAGGCTGCAGGGAGCTCTCCATGGTCCTGATGGCAGAGAAACAAATGTCATGTGGACGATGGACATGATGTTAGCGTCTCACCCTTCCACATGTTACAGGCAAAGCCGAGTTTGTAAAGGTCCCACATTGTGGTCCTTTTCAAAACGTTAATATAGGTCTTTGAGGTCCCCTAAACACATCATTTTATTCTCAGATTTACATTTTATTGTACAAATACGATCATTATTGTAGCCTACATCTAGCAATGGTGCATGTACCATTGAACAACATTCCGATCAAACTGTCAAAGTAGGCATTAATCAAATATTACTCTGGATATCAAACATACTGTTAACATGTTGTCAGAAACATATTTTAGGTTCAATTTTTAAGTATAAAAGACAATGTTTATGAGCGGGCCGCAGTTTTGTGCATTTTCCAAGATCTCTTCACATGCACATACACCGTACCTTATTAATTATGTAAATTGTGGCTGCAATTCTGAATGGCTTGTTTCAATAGGGAGGGTTCATGTCACAGCTGAATTACAGAAACTGCACTACTGTATGTACATTGGAACAATGGAAAACACAGGAAAAGGCTGTTTTTAGAATAGGGGCCCTTTAAAGTAACCTACTATGTTTTCAAAAATATCTGTGTATACATGTGGACAGGGAGGGTCTGAGACTGCCCCTTGATCTCTAACCCTCTTTATCTTCTGTGTGTAAAAATAAATGGACAGAGAGAGAGAGGGGGGGGAGGGGGGGATAGAGAGAGAGAGAGGGAGAGTGATTGAGAGTACTGTATTGGCATAATAAATTTACTGCCGTGATTTATCGATTTCTTTGATTGAATGTTTGTGTTCTGTCCATGTGATTAGCATGTGTAAAATGTGTGCCTTACGGTCAGCAGCAGTAAACATTTATCTGTGTGTGTACTGTACACTGTCAGCTAGTGAAGCTGGAGGTGTTAGCTGTGTTATGCATCTACACTGTAAGTGTAACCGAGTGAAGCTGGAGGTGTTAGCCATGTATCTACACTGTAAACTAGTGAAGCTGGAGGTGTTAGCCGTGTATCTACACTGTAAACTAGTGAAGCTGGAGGTGTTAGCCGTGTATCTACACTGTAAACTAGTGAAGCTGGAGGTGTTAGCCGTCTATCTACACTGTAAACTAGTGAAGCTGGAGGTGTTAGCCGTGTATCTACACTGTAAACTAGTGAAGCTGGAGGTGTTAGCCGTGTATCTACACTGTAAACTAGTGAAGCTGGAGGTGTTAGTCGTGTATCTACACTGTAAACTAGTGAAGCTGGAGCTGTTAGCCGTGTATCTACACTGTAAACTAGTGAAGCTGGAGGTGTTAGCCGTGTATCTACACTGTAAACTAGTGAAGCTGGAGGTGTTAGTCGTGTATCTACACTGTAAACTAGTGTAGCTGGAGGAGTTCACGTCACAGGTTGGCATGACTCAACCTGTGTTAACTGCCATTTTGCTCCAGGTTGTGCACAGGCCCTAGTGAGAACATAATTTCGGCTAGCTGGAGCTATGAACTTGAACTAATTGGGGAGAGGCTGCAGGCCTTATTTTTGAATGGGATTGGGTCTTTGCTTTTCGTGCCTGCCCCTCTCCCCTCCCACTACTGTCCCTTTGAGCATTCCTATAGGATGACATCATGGGCCAACAACTTGAGGTAAACCCAGAAAGGATATATGGAATGACAGACAGGTTCCAGTATGAAGTGTTACACCTTACAACGCCGACCCTCTACTTATCCTCACAAGACAGTTCTACAGCCTTCACAACACCAAGTTGTGCTACTTCCAACCCAACCACTACACAGCAGAACCAGCTTGACGCCTTGGCTTTGGAATCAACTCTACTACACATCCCCATGATAAGTAGCATTATTTTCTGATGTTGTGAACACATGCGCCACACATTCAGTTCTTCTGACAGGTGGACCTAAATCCCTCGCTACACCTGGAGAAGAGTGTTTTGGTTGGGCTAGCTGTGGCTAATTCGCCTTCAGGCTGTTATTCACTGACCCGGGGTCAGCAGGGTTTTATAATTCCTTCAGGCTGTTGTTAGCTGACCCAGGGTCAGCAGGGTTTTATAATTCCTTCAGCCTGTTGTTCGCTGACCCAGGGTCAGCAGCAGGGTTTTATAATTCCCATCCCCCTCCCTAGTAGTTGTCTCCCCCATTGCCTGTAGCCTGTAACAGCTAGACGGGACCAACTAAATGCCCTTCCTGGGCCTGCATAGCCAGTATGGATTGCTAATTTCTTAGTTACAGTTGCTGTCACAACAGTCTAATGTATGGAAGGTCTGAGAGGCCTTGAAAAAGGTTGACTGAAAGACTGAAAAGATAAACTTTTTTATATTTTTGTATGCATTTGCGCTGGCTCTAAATTTAAGTTTGCGTTTTTGACTGTGCTCCGAGCTCCAGGAGGGTCATCAAAGAGAAGCCGCCTATTCTCTGTCCTCACTCCACAATGGTGGAACAAACTTCCCACATCTTTCGTCGTCGACTAAAAACATACTTCTTCAATCAATATCTGAAATAAAAAGAAAACAAATTTGAATCACTGTCCTCTATCATGCCCTCTTCTATACTAATATGTATTTACTATTATGCGCTCAACACTGCAGTTTCAGCACTGTTTGATGAACATTGTTACTCAGCTGATAGAGTTGTACCCTTCCTGTTGACTTGTCGTACAGAACTTGTAAGTCGCCTTGGATAAAAGCGTCAGCTAAATTACTAAATGTAAATGTAAATGTACATGTGCTCCTGCCTACTAGAAATTAATTTCAAACTATAGGCATTGCAGATCAAATATGAATGCATATTCTATTTCTCGCCTAAAATGTTGTCAGACACATATTTTAGTGAACCGTTTAGATAGAAAAAGACAATGTGCTGCTGTTGAGGTATTTAAAATGGTGGCAGGTGCTCGATCAGTGTTGGACTGCAACACATACTGTATGCAGGCGCAGCAAGGGCAGTCTCTCCGCAGTGGTGAGAGTCTGTTGCCGGTGAATGGTGAATATCTGTAACGTTCCCCCTGGTCCTGCTTCACAACTCCCATCTGTCCATGGACATTCCCCACTCCTGAACTATGTCTTACAACCACCAGGTCGCATAGTTCAGTTGGTTCATCTTTGTTGTATTGTTTTTATTAATTTCTTGTCTGTCATCACCAATCTGTTATTTGTTAATATGTTGTCTGTGCTGTGCCCCATTGTCTAGTCTAGTTTTGTCTCCCTTGTGTCTGTATCTATGTGCTGTTTGGTTTTGTCTTGTTTCAGTATATTAACCCAGTTACGTTTTCTGTTCAGTTGTTCCTACCCAGCTGTGTCTAGTTTACCAATCACCCTCATGTCTCAAGTGTTGTCTGCCCAGCCTTCCTTGCTCCTGTTACCCGTGTCCTGTTCACCCCATGTGCTGTCTACTTTGTGTACCTCCCGTGAAGCTTCCTGTATTTCCCTGTGAGTCCGTTCATGTATTGTTTGCACACGTTTTCCAGCATTGCTGAGGTTTGTTTTCGAGTTTGAAGTTCGCTTTTGTTTGTTGCCAAGCCTTTTAAACGTTACTTGTTTGCTACGTTCAAGTAAAGCTTGTTATTTACAACGTCGACTCGTGCCTCGTCTCTCTCACCCTCCACTGCCTCTCCTCGTGTTTAATTCTGCATTTGGGTTCTACACACCTCCACCACCGTCATACCATCTAAATGCTCCCGTTGTAACAAATATCCAAATGTGAAAAAGTTTCGACAAATAGCCATTGACTCAAATATAATCTGTCTGCCTGTCTGTTTGTCTATCCGTCCATCCATCCATCCCCCGCCTGCCTGTGTGTACCAGTAGATGTGCCCCAAAGGCATTAGTAATGGGGATATTTCACCAATATCACCTTCAATAAAAACCCAAAGGGTCCCCAAGATTCAATTATCTCAAATGAAAGGAACACAGTGAGTGATAATAGCTTTTATCAGTGAAGGCACAGCAGGCTGAAATGTGAAATATATACTCATAAATCAATGGCCTGTGCCCTGTGTTATTCTCTATGTTGTGAAAGGCTGAGACATTGTAATTACTATCATTAGCCCAAGTGCATTATGAGACCAATTATCACAAGTTCAATGGGCAGAATATGAACTGGTGATATTTGCGTGTATGTGTGCACTCCTCTATGTGTGTGTGTGTGTGTGTGTGTGTGTGTGTGTGTGTGTGTGTGTGTGTGTGTGTGTGTGTGTGTGTGTGTGTGTGTGTGTGTGTGTGTGTGTGTGTGTGTGTGTGTGTGTGTGTGTGTGTGTGTATGTGTGTGTATGTGTGTGTGTGTGTGGTGTGTGTGCATGTGTGCACGTGTGTTAGTGGGCATGAATGTCTGTGTGTGCCTATTCATGTTTGTGTGTGTCTGTGTGTGTAATTGGTGCACTCATCCATTTGTGTGTGCGTGTGCATGCCTGTGTGTATGTAAGTGTGCATGCATTTTTATAGAGTGCATGCGTGTTAGTGACTGTGCATACCGGTAAGTGTGCCGAAATGTGAATGCATGTATTATGTGTGTGTGTGTGTATGTTGTGTGTGTGTGTGTGATACGTGTATGTTGTGTGCACCCATCCATAATTGTATAGCCTACAGTATATGTGTGTAGTATGTGTGCAGTATGTGTGTGTGTTCAATTATTGTCCATGAGGGGAAACCATGTTGTTGTCACGCTACAGCACAGCAATAAATAGGTAAAATAGTCCTGTTTATTATTATTATTATTATTATTATTATTATTATTATTATTATTATTATTATTATTATTATTATTATTATTGTTTTGTGTGTTGTCATGTGTTATGTTCCATGTAAAAGAAAAGAAAGAACATTTAAAATGATAATATTCTTTTTTTAAATAAAGATAAAAGGTAAAAAAATATTATTTATTTATGAATTATTGTGTGTGCGTATATATATATATATATATATATATATATATATATATATATATATATATATATATATATATATATATATATATATATATATATATATATATATATATATATATATATATATATATATATATATATATAATTTGTTTTACATTATTACAGATCTGCCTTCTCTCCCAAGCTTGGCAAATAAAATATGCAAAAAATAAAACAGTTCCCTTCCTGAAGCACAACTCAAGTTTTTCATATTCATTCATTTTTACATAATTTTCCCCTAGCTCACGCTCCAAACAAAGTCTGTCCTCCTCTGGAGTGGCATTACATCTGCTCTCTATAGGGCTAATGGTGATGTTCCGGACCCGAATCTGGGATCTTTCTCTTTTGTTTAAATTATACTTCATAGGTCCTGCACTGTCGCTATTCTTTACGAGACAATACGTTTGTCATTTTTCTTTATACATGAGAAACATTTGACTCCTAATCTCTTGAATATCAGGGTGAGGGTTATGTAATATATATACATATACATCAGTGTGCACAGGGTTATACATATACATGAAATAGGGTGTTGACAAAAAGAACAATAATATAGAGAGCGTGTGAGGCAGAGAGAGAGAGAGAGAGAGAGAGAGAGAGAGAGAGAGAGAGAGAGAGAGAGAGAGAGAGAGAGAGAGAGAGAGAGAGAGAGAGAGAGAGAGAGAGAGAGAATGTGAAGCTCTTGACAGCTCAGATCCTGTGGTGCTGTGTGTGGCTCTAATGGCTTCTCCCTTCTCACTCTCACGCCAAGTGAATGCCTCACCTTTCTCTCTCATACATAACAATGCCCCGGACATTCTTATTCATGGGCTGTGCAAGCTGACTAAGTCAAGGGCAAACATGTTTATGCAGTTGGGGAGAAAAAAAGAATTAATCTAAAAAGCAAGGAGACTATAGTTACAGCTGACTGAGTTTAATGAGTGTTTATATCACTCAAATGCAATGCAGGGCTTGTGTGCATGTGTGTGTGTGTGTGCATGTGCGTGTGTGTGTGTGTTTGTGTGTGTGTGTGTGCGTGCGTTTGTGTTTGTGTGTGTGTGTGTGCATGCGTTTGTGTGTGTGTGCATGTGCATGCATGCACGTAGGTGTGTATGATGGAATTTGTAAATGGTTGTGTTTACATGTATGGGTTTATATGTAAATTTGAGTGTATCTACTGTATGTTGGGGATGGATGTTAGGGCTGCACGATTTTGTGAAATAATCGTATTGGGATTTTTCGGACAGATATTGCGATTGCGATTCAATTTGCGTTTTTTTTTGTATACATGTTTATTGTAAAACGCGGCTTGCATCTGGCCTACGCAGTGGGTCTGCTTGGGACACTGAGCCTGCAAATATATTTTTACCTGAGAATCGATACCGGGACCCAACAGTACTTTTCTTCTGTACTTTACTCTCTCTCTCTGAAGTTTAAACTTCACAACACACAATCTCAAACCCCTTACCTCCCTCTCCCAAACCGTTCCTACACAATTTTTTTGTATTTTATTTTTTTATTATTTTTTAAACAAACACATAAACAAACATGACAACACACGATAAGATATACAAGCATTAGTTGACAGTGCACATCCAATGAAATCACATTTTAGTTAATTGTCTTATATAGGATATACCCGTAATACCTGTTATCTAAAAACCTACACTGCTCCAGCTCGTACCCCCCCCCTCCCGGACCCCCCATTGGATAATCCATCCATTTTCCCTCGCTCCTAACCAGACATTACCATTATATGCTAGCTTTTATTTTCTCCACCAAATTTTTTTTATGTTGCATGATCATGTATATTTATTTAGTATTCTAATTTTTGTATGTTTAAATATCAACATTATCTGGCAATCCTCAGTAAATACTACCAAACTCCTCTGATGTCAGACCAGATATGAGACGCGTGCGTGCGCACACACACACACAGAAAGGGAGAATGATTTTAGAATACTTATCATATCCCAAATCGCAGACTTTGCGATTTGCTAATCGCATAATTTAAAATCGCGATTTTCATTTTAAATGGACGGGGATGGACGTGTGACTTTGTATGTGTGTGTCTATAATTAAGTTAAATGGGGAATTACTCAAATTTTTTATTTGTATATGTTGTTTCCATGGTCTAAGGCAGTTCATTATCAATAGTTGTGAACATAAGCTACTCTCCCTAAAGAAGTAAGAATCAAACATGTGATGTCATCAAGTATAAAGTCTGGAGCTGCTCCATTGACAATGAATGGGAGATTTTGTGGACCCACAGAACGTTTGTTTTCTTTTTTTATATCCAAATTAGCTTTAGCAGTGGTCTCAGTTCTGAAACATAATATGTACCTATATGAACTCCCCCTGGGTGTCTCTCAGTGTCATCTATACAATCTTCCCCAGTTCACTGTCTATGGAGCAGCTTCAGCCTTTATACTTGAGGACATCACACGTTTACATCACTAACATGTGCACCGTCTTAGTACTGTCTTAGACCAGAGGAATACCATGTATGAATTCTGAAATTGGACGTAGTTCCCCGTTAAGTTATACTTCATTAAACCAACTATTTCTATTGTTTCTATTACTTCATCACACTGGAGTGTGTGCAGAACAAACTGAGACCACCGCTGCTTCAACACACCACTCACCTTCACTGCTCCAATTTCAAAGGGTCTGGTGAGACCGGCCTGGTGAGGCTCCTCTCGCCATGCCAGAAGTATAGCCTAGAACGGACGAGACGTGATCATTTCTTCACGCACAGAACACAGTTTTTTTTTGCAACAATGGAAAATAAATATGCAGCCACCTTGACCACCAAGACACCAAGAATTAGCTCTGCAGAAAGTCTGCATGTAAAAAAGAAATAGAAAACAGACAGAAATGACAAATGTATTGAAAACACAGTGACAGCGCTGCTTTAAATACTTTAACACTACACCATATTTAATATATATTATTTTATATATATAATTTTTTTGATCCACTTTTTCTCCTCTTTTTCTATTTTTCTCCCATCCCAATTACCCGCTGTGCCAATTCTCCCCTCCCCTGTCTTGAACGTTGCTCGCATATGCCCCCCACTGGCCGGTTGTAGGGAGGATAGAAGCCTTGCATCACGTGTCCCCTCCGATACACGAGGAGGCAGCCTGTCACATCTTTTCACCTGCCAGCACGGACTCTCATTGGCGAGGTGTAACGTGTGGGAGGCTCACACTACCCCCGCCATTTCCTGTCTCTGCTGTGCAGGCGTCCCCAACCGACCTGTAGGAGTCGCTGTCCACAACGTCCAGATTACCACCCATCGACTTCCACCCGCTAACTCTGCCAATTGAGTTAGTATGACGGCCGGCCCAAGCCGGAGGCAACGCCGACAGCCGGAGTCGAACCTGGCGTCTCTTGCGTTGGTGACGAGCGCAATGTCCGCTGCGCCACCCAGCCGCCCTTCATATTTTATATTTATTAAAGTAAATATAAAGCACTACATTCATACCTCATTTTAGCATTTTGCATTTTGCATTGACATTTTTGTACCTCATTGTCTGCATTTTGTATTATTACTTCATTGTACTTTCATTGTACTTTCATTGTACTTTGTACATTGTACTTGTATTTTAGTTTGTATATTGTATATTGTATATTTGTATGGTGTTGGGACTTTATTCCTCTTTTGCTTACTTTTCTTTTACTGTATGAAGCACATTCTCAGGGGGCCCATACATAACCAAGCATTTCACTGTAATGTACTTTACAGGTGACAAATAAAAGCAAACGTGAACTTGAAACTTGGCAGCCGGCAGGCACCACAATTACACATTGTCACTTGTAATAGAATATTAATGATGAACAAGGAGAGCTGATGAAATAAAGATCAACAGAAACAAAAGGACGTTCCGTTGGTTTTATTTGGGCAGCTGGAGCACAGCTGGACACAGTCTGACAGGACGACAAAGGGTAATGTCAGAAAAGTGTGAAGATACCTTGGTATGCAACATGTGTATTTATCCTGTATCCAGAGTGCCTCCTCCTCCCTCTGTGCCACCCTGCTGTCCAGGTGTGTGTGTGTCTATGTGTGTGTGCTTGCATGTGCGTGTGTGCGCGCGTGCATGTGTGTGCATGTGTGTGTGTGCATGCGTGTATGTGTGTGCATGTGTGTACATGTGTGTGCATGTGGGTGTGTGTGCGTGGGCGTGTGTGTGTGTATGTGTGTGCATGTGTGTGTATGTGTGTGCATGTGTGTGCATGGGCGTGTGTGTGTATGTGTGTGTGTTGCAGACATGGTTTTATGGTTTCAGGAAGTGAAGATGAAACTGCAGAGTTGTATTGTGTGTGTGTGTGTGTGTGTGTGTGTTCGCATTGTTGTGTGTGTGTGGTGAGTTCTTTACTGAGGTGAAATGGGGGTGAACTTATTGAGACAGGTCAAAAACTGCAGAGGTTCCTAGTTTCATAACGGAAGTCTGCATGTCAGGCGAGAACAAAAGTGTCAACCGAGAGGTTTGTACAACAGTTTGAGTTCTAGACACAGAATTACTAGGGTCTCAGACACAGTGCATGTAGGTGAAGTGGCAAAAGGTCAATGTGGTTTGATGTGTTAAAGCAAGCATATATATTAATTCAATATTCCACAACACACTTTAATCCCAGTGGACGAGCTGACCCATCATAACTATTTAGGAGCAGTGGGGCAGCACAGTCAGACACGCTGGGACCAACTCCAGTCTAATGCCAGTGTCTTGGTCAATGGTAATGGTAGGAGTATGTACCTAGCATCAGTGGTGGAAGAAGTACACAGTTTATTTACTAATAAGTGCAGATATCGTACAGTATTTGTATTATCTCTCCTCTGGCTTAATCAAGTAGCATGTGCATTATCACTTCACCAGAGTCTGTATTAATCATAATCCAGAATGTGTGAGAGATGTGGATTTGGGCGGCATACATCAAAATAAATGGGGAGAGAGAGACAGAGATAGAAAGAGAGAAAGAAAGAGAGAGAGATAGACAGAGTAAGTAAGTAAGTAAGTAAGTAAGTATTTATAAAGCACCTTTCATACATGTCATGTAGCTCAAAGTGCTGTACACAATTATAGGCATATATAACGATAAAAGCAATAAAGTCATAGTGATCAGTTAAGATCAGAAACACGCCTTCAGCTCAGAAGCTGAGGCGTGTCAAAAACTTTTGAAAAACTGGAGGCGTGTCTCCTATTGTACCCATTCCTTCATCTAAAAAGTTTGAAAGTTTGGGAGGTCCGCAAAAACACGCCTTCAGCTCAGAAGCTGAGGTGTGTCAAAAACGTTTGAAAAACTGGAGGCGTGTCTCCTATTGTACCCATTCCTTCATCTAAAAAGTTTGAAAGTTTGGGAGGTCCGCAAAAACACGCCTTCAGCTCAGAAGCTGAGGTGTGTCAAAAACGTTTGAAAAACTGGAGGCGTGTCTCCTATTGTACCCATTCCTTCATCTAAAAAGTTTGAAAGTTTGGGAGGTCCGCAAAAACACGCCTTCAGCTCAGAAGCTGAGGCGTGTCAAAACTTTTGAAAAACTGGAGGCGTGTCTCCTATGTACCCGTTCCTTCATCTAAAAAGTTGGGTCCACAAGGCTTATCCTAGCCTCATGGATCCATCAGGTTTTTCCAAGCCATAACTATTTGTAAGCTAGACTGTATAGGTACGTTTTTAATTTTCCTTTAAAAATGTGTATAGAGCTGGCGTTTCTGATGTGTGTTGGTAGTGTGTTCCATAGTTTTGGGGCATAGTTGGCAAATGCCATACTTCCTATCCTTTTTTGGTTTCTGGGCGTGTCTAGTAAACCTGTGGTGGATGACCGTAGCGTTCTTGAGGGCAGATAACTAACTAGGGAATTTGCTATGTATTTTGGGCCTTGCTCATTAAGAGCTTTATATGTTAGGAAAAGGACCTTAAAATCAATTCTATGAGTTATTGGAAGCCAGTGCAGAGTGGCCAGGACTGGAGTGATATGTTCTCTTCTCCTTGTATGAGTTAGTAATCGAGCTGCAGAGTTTTGGATAAGCTGAAGCTTCCCAATGGTTGCTTTGGGAAGACCAGTGAACAGTGCATTACAATAGTCAAGCCGACTTGATACAAAAGCATGAATAAGTTTCTCTGCATCCTTTTTATTTACGAAAGGTCTTACTTTCGCTATGTTTCTTAGGTGGAAAAATGACGTTTTCATGGCCTTATTTATATGAGACTTAAAGGTCAGGTCTGAGTCCAAGATGACACCTAGGCTTGTAACCTCAGTCTTTACATAGGATGACAGACTCCCCAGGTTTTTACAAAGCACTTCCCTTTTCGCTTTTGGGCCGATCAATAGGATTTCGGTCTTGCTTTCGTTTAATTTTAGGAAGTTATTGTTCATCCACTTGTTTATTGCTAACAGACAATTTGTAATGGACTGTATGGCTGTAGTGTTATTTGGTTCTGCGGAGATATATAGTTGTGTATCATCAGCATAACTATGGAAGCATACATTGTGGTCTCGAATGATGTCCCCGAGGGGCAGCATATATAGTGAGAAGAGTAATGGACCAAGGCAGCTTCCTTGTGCGACTCCAAAATTGCTGTTATGTTCCTCGGATACATTGTCTCCAAGCTTAACATAGAACCTTCTCCCCTTAATGTATGTTATGAGCCAATTTAGTACATGATCGGAAAAGCCAACCAGTCTTTCTAGACGACTGATCAAGATATTATGGTCAATCGTATCGAACGCTGCACTAAGGTCCAATAGGACAAGAATTGAGACTTTGCCAGCATCGGTGTTTAGCCTGAGGTCGCTAACTATTTTGGTAAGGGCAGTTTCAGTGCTGTGATTTGTTCTGAAACCTGATTGTAGTTCATCCATGATGTTATTATCTTTGAGAAAGGAGTTTATTTGTACTGAGACTATCTTTTCTAATATCTTGCTGATAAATGGAAGGTTCGATATTGGCCTATAGCTTTTTAGTTCGTTTACATCTAAGTTTGTTTTCTTTAGTAGTGGTTTTACTACAGCTGTTTTAAATGCGTCTGGAAAAGTGCCTGTTTGAAGAGACATATTTATGATTTCAAGGACATGATTTGAGACACTATCAAACACCCGCTTGAGAAATGCTGTTGGTATAGGATCGAGGCAGGAGGTGGCGGAATTACACTCAGAGACAATCTTACAGAGGTCAGGTAATGTAATACATGTGAATTCCCCCATAGTTATCTCAGGTGGGGTTTCACTCATAGCCAGATCCATATCAGCGGTAATGCTTGCTCTAATCAATGATATTTTTTCATTAAAGAAAACTGCGAACTCTTCACATTTTGTGGCTGATTGCTGCGGTATATGGGGGGGTGGTATGTTAATCAGTCGGTCAATGGTGGAAAAAAGTACCCTCGAGTTACCCATATTTTCTGAGATCATTTTGGAAAAATATTCCTTTCTCGCAAGTTGTATTGCCTTATTGTATGCGCCCATGGCGTCTTTGTATAAATTAAAGTGAGCTGTGAGTTTGAGTTTCCTCCATTTTCGCTCGGCTATCCTACATTTTCTCTTGTTATCTTTAACATTGGTTTTATTTAGCCATGGAGAGATTCTATCAGTTTTTACCTTTTTAACCTTTAGAGGGGCAACAGTATCTAACACAGTTGACAAGGTGCTGTGGAAGTTTTGCACTTGCTGATTTAAGGAGGATTTACTGCATTGGTCGTATGACTTCAGAGAGAGCTGCTAATTGAGTATTCCTTTGGGATAGGTCTGTCATCAATCATGGCCACCATTGCTTGCATCATCAGTCTGTGCCACTGAGCTATGTCGTTACAAAATCAGACTGGGTAACCACACATCCCAAATGGCTTTAAGTAGAATCAAACTGTCAGTTTTCAAAAATACCAGCTGATGCATTGTCTGGCTATATCAGGACAGAATTGGTGCACTGGAGAAACTGAAAAATCTCTATTAACGTAGCTGGCTCATTAATGCCACAACTTGAGAGAGATAATTACCTGAATCTGCTGCACAGCTAACGTTATCTGTGGAAGCTGGAAGGGATTCTTTCACTCATGTTGACCGATCATAGTTAACGTTACCTATCGTCAGCTCATTGTATTATGGTAATGTTGGCGGCTAGCAAGCAAGCAAACAACAATAATGTTTCGTTAACATCAAACAGTCTGACGTTAATTGGTCAAATGAACATACTGAACAAATGAACTACCTCATTGACTTGGGGTTGAATTCACTGTGAGGTCAGAGGCTGCTGGTTCAGGGTTTGGCTCTGCTGTGCGTTTTCTGTAACGTTAACCCGTTCACTACCACACGACAAAGGGTTAACCATTTCACAACCACACTACAGCCGGTTAACCCTTTCACTACCAAGTGGTTAACAGTAGGACAGTTGCTTTTAAATGCGAGTGAGTTTGAAAGTGTTTGAAAACGTCTTTACACTCTACTTTGTTATCAGAGACTTTCCGTGGCGCTTGATACTTTGGGAGACTGATGGTTCCTCAGAATTCTATACAGTCCTTCTCTGTCTCTCCGCCTCTCTTGAAGTTTGAAACATTATTTGCCAGTACGTCGTGTCTTCAGAGCCGACACTAAATTGCTACCCTTGTCTCTGCACTGCAGGGAGGGTTCATATAAACCAATTTGAAGTGGGTTATTTCCCATGCCGTCTTCTAAGCTGCGCTCGTCGACATGAGTTATCCCATACCCGTAACGTGGAACATCTGGACGGAGCTATAAGCTGTAACATTGATTGATTGAATTGATTGATTGATTGATTGATTGATTGATTGATTGATTGATTGATTGATTGATTGATTGATTGATTGATTGATTGATTGATTGAACACTTTAATTAACAGATTGCAGAATGGGTACAGTACAGTATACAGATGCAGACCAGAGAAAGACTTTCGTCTTGTTTACATCAGGGTCCCCCATTTTCAAGTCATAATGACATTTATGACATACACAACATACAGATATAAAAATCTAATCTAATCATCTAATCTAAACTAATCATGACATTTATGACATACATGACATATGTAAGAGCCGCATTCAAGCTTATTTGTTTTGATTAATTGTGAATCTGTATTAATACATTTCTCTGTTGCAGTGAGTGGGGCGCTTTGCTCAGGTGAATGGGGCGGGGCTAACGCTATAAGCCACAGGTGCGGCGTGTGACGGCAGAGCAGCAGGCAGCAGCAATACTGTCATTGACACGCAACGCAGACGCAACCTTTTTGTTTAGAGATTATTGGGATCTCTTGTTTTGTTACTAAGATTATTAGGATCTCCTGTTTTACTTTTATGTGCGATATTGTTTTCGTATTTTGTTCTTGCTGACTTGAAGAATAACAGGTCTTCTTTCAACAGCCAAAAAGGGATGTAATGTATACACTATATTTTTCTAAATTAATTTGTTGATAGTTACGAACAGCATAGACTGATACATATACGTACACCCATAGACTGATACATAGACATACACCCATAGACTAATACATAGACGTACACCCATAGACTGATACATGGAGATATACACTCTTTGCCACTTTGGATTACAGTTTTTTAGTTTTTTCTGATTTGACTGACCTAGCGATCATAAAGATCCCTCCTTAAGGCTATATGCTAGTAACCTCTGGCCCTAGGATACGGTTAAGAATGAAGACTCACACAGTTTAGCCCCAGCCGCATGGCCTGTAAGTTGGCCTCACACAGTTTAGCCCCAGCCGTATGGCCTGTAAGTTGGCCTCACACAGTTTAGCCCCAGCCGTATGGCCTGTAAGTTGGCCTCACACAGTTTAGCCCCAGCCGCATGGCCTGTAAGTTGGCCTCACACAGTTTAGCCCCAGCCGCATGGCCTGTAAGTTGGCCTCACACAGTTTAGCCCCAGCCGCATGGCCTGTAAGTTGGCCTCACACAGTTTAGCCCCAGCCGCATGGCCTGTAAGTTGGCCCCACACAGTTCTTCTTTCAACATCAACAAGGGATGTAATGTATATACTTTATTTATTTCACTTAGGTAAATTTACCACAGTGGTGAAGACCAATTCATATAGTCCATAGGATTTAAAAGTTCCCCTTCAAGTTATATTTAATGAGTTACTATTTAATCTAAAATGAATTATACAGTAGCAACCACCCTCATTATGGCAATATAGTCATTGGTCATGAACCAAGCACAGAGCAAAGAAGCATGTGTTACTGTTTGAGATATATACCTTATATATACTTTCCGGATCGCTAAGATGATTTAGACAATGACACATTCTTAAGAGTCAAACTGTGAACTCAGGGTTGTAAGAGGGTGAGCGACAAAATGCCATTTCAACATCCAGGTCACTTTCTAAATTCATTTGTTGATAGTTATACGGCTCTTTATTTTGTTTGAGTAATTGATTCCTAGAGAACAATTAGGGGCCGGTGTAAGAGCCGCATTCAAGCTTATTTGTTTTGATTAATTGTGAATCTGTATTAATACATTTCTCTGTTGCAGTGAGTGGGGCGCTTTGCTCAGGTGAATGGGGCGGGGCTAACGCTATAAGCCACAGGTGCGGCGTGTGACGGCAGAGCAGCAGGCAGCAGCAATACTGTCATTGACACGCAACGCAGACGCAACCTTTTTGTTTAGAGATTATTGGGATCTCTTGTTTTGTTACTAAGATTATTAGGATCTCCTGTTTTACTTTTATGTGCGATATTGTTTTCGTATTTTGTTCTTGCTGGACCATTAAAAGAGCAAAAGGAACAACAAAAACGTGCAGTGGTTTCTGTTCTGCGACTGCGAGTCTGACACTGCTTCCCAACCTACAAGTGGAAGATTCAAATAGGTTATAAGACAAACCTGTTAGGATTTTGGCCATTACATCAAGTCAATGACAAGCTGCGATTGAAGAGCACGGATTATTGGGATCCGGAACGAAAAAAGAATTGGAGGATCAAACGGGTCCAAATTGGAACGGAAAGCGCCGGCCCGACGCGCGGCTACAAACAGAGGAAACGCCGGCCTGACGGCTGTAAACAAGCAAACAAACAAATAATTGAGGTATGTGTTTGCAAAAACCAACGCCACATGAATAATTATTCGTTTGGAATAAATGCATGGATTATCACTAAATAAACTTCGCCTCTGATAACGATGTTTATGGACAGTGAATATTTTATTTTGTGCTGGTAACATATCATGGATAAAGAGAGCAGCCAAGAGACAAGGATAATGAAATAACCAGCCACTGTTGAAGACCTTTTGGATTAATTTGTTTGTTTATTCTGAATTAATATGGCGAGTTCAAACGCCCGTTAATGACATGGATGAGGCGCAGCTGCGCGCATCGAGACAAGGAAACGCCGGCCTGGCGTGCGGCTGTAACCAAGCCACAATTGAGAAAGACAATGATAATGAAATAACCAGCCACTGTTTCTAAACACGTCGAAGACCTTGTGGATTTATTTATTTGTTTATTCTGAATTAAAATGGCGAGTTCAGATAAGGCAGACCTGCCCGTTAATGACATGAGGCGCAGCTGCGCGCATCCAAATAGGATGGCAGACTCAACGAGGTCTCACTCTTCCTCCCACCACTCCTCCTCTTCCTCAAGATTACGCATCAACGCGGAGGCAGAGAGATGATATTTATTGGCTAAATCTTCTATGTTACAAGAAAAACATGCAATTGAAGAACAGGAACAAATGTAAAAAAAAAGAGAGAAACATTAAAAAAAAGGAGAGAAACATTAGAATTACAAGGTGAAATAGCAGCCAGCACAGCCAATCCTTCCCAGTGGAAATGGGCGCTGGTATATTCAAAGCCAGATGTTTCAATTCATCCATATGACATAGGTGCTCCAGCTGTTAGGAGCAAGGCAGGAGCACATTACTTGCCCTTTTTTAATGTTAACGATGGTAATGCTCACAGTTGGCCCGATGCTCAGCCAGATGACATTAATGACCAGCACCAGCCCCAACTAGTGCACAATATTCGACCTGTCATGCCCATGTCACCGACGCCTCTGTACCCTCAGTCTTCGTTTAGGAAGTTCCGGTTCCCGAGGGACCCCCCTGCCCAGTTCCCGTCCTCCACCTCGATGGTCAACCAGCGGCCCCGTCCTTTCACCGACAGCCCTCTGCCACAGGCCTCGCCCCTCACTTCTCCCGCAAAAGCCGGGCCGCAAGAGAAGGACGGAGCCCACCCCTCTGCCCAACGGGAGGAGCCACAGGTGCATTTCAGACGGGGACTTCCTGTGTCTTGGCCACATGGTTCTGAGGCCATCGCAGCAGCCAATAGGGAGGCGCCTGTTCTCACCACACCGGTCCAGAGTCCCTGTGAGGAAAAATCCAGAAGCCTGGCATCGGAGGAGAAGACCTCAGCAGGCATGAAGAGAGCAGAGGACAAGACCTCAGCAGGCATGAAGAGGGCAGAGGAGAAGACCCCAGCAGATATGAAGAGGGCAGAGGACAAGACCCCAGCAGACATGAAGAGGGCAGAGGACAAGACCTCAGCAGGCATGAAGAGGGCAGAGGAGAAGACCCCAGCAGATATGAAGAGGGCAGAGGACAAGACCTCAGCAGGCATGAAGAGGGCAGAGGACAAGACCTCAGCAGGCATGAAGAGGGCAGAGGAGAAGACCCCAGCAGATATGAAGAGGGCAGAGGAGAAGACCCCAGCAGACATGAAGAGGGCAGAGGAGAAGACCCCAGCAGACATGAAGAGGGCAGAGGACAAGACCTCAGCAGACATGAAGAGGGCAGAGGACAATACCTCAGCAGACATGAAGAGGGCAGAGGTCAAGACCCCAGCAGACATGAAGAGGGCAGAGGACAAGACCCCAGCAGATATGAAGAGAGCAGAGTTATGTGGTCACATAGGGGCCGGGGATAGCCAAGCAGAGTTATGTGGTCACATAGGGGCCGGGGATAGCCAAACAGTACTCAAGTACATTGGTAACGAGCACACTAGGAAGAATGCTCTGATGTTGACCGTCAAAAAGCGCAAAGAGCTTTCCCCAGGTCACAGCCACACCCACTCGAGCAGCCAAAAGGTGAGCACTGAGCTAGGCGCTTTCAGGACCACACTTGGTGGACAGCTCCTCACAGTGGAAGACCTCTCACAGGCAGAGAGGTCAGTCATCACTTATGTTCAAAAGCAATCCTTCCCAGTGGAAATGGCAGTGCTGGAAACCGCTCCATTCAGAGTGCAGAAGAACAGTAAAAACGATCCTATACTGGATGAAGGCCTACCAACCATCTTCTGCGAGAGATCTGACCTCTACGCCAGGACACAAGAATACCTTCTGCTACTCCAAGGAAGACCGAAATGGAGCACAGTGAGAAAAAAAAAGGAAAAAACTTTAACATTGGAGATATCGTCCTGGTAGTTGACCCAACCGCTCCACGGGGGTCGTGGCCACTAGGCAGAGTACAGGAGACCAAGCCTGATGCAGGAGGTCTGACCCGTACAGTGAAGCTCCAGACGAAAACATCCATTATTGATAGGCCCATAGCTAAGCTATGCCGCATTCCTGGAGATTGAAGAATAACAGGTCTTCTTTCAACAGCCAAAAAGGGATGTAATGTATACACTATATTTTTCTAAATTAATTTGTTGATAGTTACGAACAGCATAGACTGATACATATACGTACACCCATAGACTGATACATAGACATACACCCATAGACTAATACATAGACGTACACCCATAGACTGATACATGGAGATATACACTCTTTGCCACTTTGGATTACAGTTTTTTAGTTTTTTCTGATTTGACTGACCTAGCGATCATAAAGATCCCTCCTTAAGGCTATATGCTAGTAACCTCTGGCCCTAGGATACGGTTAAGAATGAAGACTCACACAGTTTAGCCCCAGCCGCATGGCCTGTAAGTTGGCCTCACACAGTTTAGCCCCAGCCGTATGGCCTGTAAGTTGGCCTCACACAGTTTAGCCCCAGCCGTATGGCCTGTAAGTTGGCCTCACACAGTTTAGCCCCAGCCGCATGGCCTGTAAGTTGGCCTCACACAGTTTAGCCCCAGCCGCATGGCCTGTAAGTTGGCCTCACACAGTTTAGCCCCAGCCGCATGGCCTGTAAGTTGGCCTCACACAGTTTAGCCCCAGCCGCATGGCCTGTAAGTTGGCCCCACACAGTTCTTCTTTCAACATCAACAAGGGATGTAATGTATATACTTTATTTATTTCACTTAGGTAAATTTACCACAGTGGTGAAGACCAATTCATATAGTCCATAGGATTTAAAAGTTCCCCTTCAAGTTAGTTATATTTAATGAGTTACTATTTAATCTAAAATGAATTATACAGTAGCAACCACCCTCATTATGGCAATATAGTCATTGGTCATGAACCAAGCACAGAGCAAAGAAGCATGTGTTACTGTTTGAGATATATACCTTATATATACTTTCCGGATCGCTAAGATGATTTAGACAATGACACATTCTTAAGAGTCAAACTGTGAACTCAGGGTTGTAAGAGGGTGAGCGACAAAATGCCATTTCAACATCCAGGTCACTTTCTAAATTCATTTGTTGATAGTTATACGGCTCTTTATTTTGTTTGAGTAATTGATTCCTAGAGAACAATTAGGGGCCGGTGTAAGAGCCGCATTCAAGCTTATTTGTTTTGATTAATTGTGAATCTGTATTAATACATTTCTCTGTTGCAGTGAGTGGGGCGCTTTGCTCAGGTGAATGGGGCGGGGCTAACGCTATAAGCCACAGGTGCGGCGTGTGACGGCAGAGCAGCAGGCAGCAGCAATACTGTCATTGACACGCAACGCAGACGCAACCTTTTTGTTTAGAGATTATTGGGATCTCTTGTTTTGTTACTAAGATTATTAGGATCTCCTGTTTTACTTTTATGTGCGATATTGTTTTCGTATTTTGTTCTTGCTGGACCATTAAAAGAGCAAAAGGAACAACAAAAACGTGCAGTGGTTTCTGTTCTGCGACTGCGAGTCTGACACTGCTTCCCAACCTACAAGTGGAAGATTCAAATAGGTTATAAGACAAACCTGTTAGGATTTTGGCCACTACAACATACATATGTACATGGAACATCTGGACGGAGCTATAAGCTGTAACGTGGAACATCTGGACGGAGCTATAAGCAGTAACATGGAACATCTGGTTGGAGCTATAAGCTGTAACATGGAACATCTGGACTGAGCTATAAGCAGTAACATGGAACATCTGGTTGGAGCTATAAGCTGTAACATGGAACATCTGGTTGGAGCTATAAACTGTAACATGGAACATCTGGTTGGAGCTATAAACTGTAACGTGGAACATCTGGTTGGAGCTATAAACTGTAACGTGGAACATCTGGATGCAAATCGCAAACTATGGGTTTGACGTTACAGTAACTGAAGTACTACAGTGGCATGAGAAAAGTCAGCCTGTAGGTGTTTTAACTGACGTGTTTTAACTAGAGGTGGGCATAGATACATTTGTTTTAATCTAGATTAATTGATCTGCAATCCTGGAGTTAATCTAGATTAAAATGGCTCATTTGAAGTCTGCTGAAGGCATTCAAAATATAGTAATAGAGTAATTCGACCAGGTATACATCAGCTAATGTATTTGGCTCCCAGACCCAACTTTGAGAATAGATTAACGGCGGTAACGGTGTTAACGGCCCGGCCTTAGTTTTAACTGATGTGTTTTAATTAACTGTTGTATTTAAACTGGTGTGTTTCAACTGGTGTGTTTCAGCGGGTGTGTTTCAGCGGGTGAGTTTCAGTCAGCGGGTGTGTTTCAGCGAGTGTGTTTCAGTCAGCGGGTGTGTTTCAGCGGGTGTGTTTCAGTCAGCGGGTGTGTTTCAGCGGGTGTGTTTCAGTCAGCGGGTGTGTTTCAGCGGGTGAGTTTCAACGGGTGAGTTTCAGCGGGTGTGTTTCAGTCGGCGGGTGTGTTTCAGCAGGTGAGTTTCAGTCAGCGGGTGTGTTTCAGCAGGTGAGTTTCAGTCAGCAGGTGTGTTTCAGTCAGCGGGTGTGTTTCAGTCAGCGGGTGTGTTTCAGTCAGCGGGTGTGTTTCAGTCAGCGGGTGTGTTTCAGTCAGCTGGTGTGTTTCAGTCAGCAGGTGTGTTTCAGTCAGTGGGTGTGTTTCAGTCAGTGGGTGTGTTTCAGTCAGCTGGTGTGTTTCAGTCAGCGGGTGTGTTTCAGTCAGTGGGTGTGTTTCAGTCAGTGGGTGTGTTTCAGTCAGTGGGTGTGTTTCAGTCAGCGAGTGTGTTTCAGTCAGCTGGTGTGTTTCAGTCAGCTGGTGTGTTTCAGTCAGCTGGTGTG
>NC_140180.1:91209775-91224142 GCF_963971535.1 Notolepis coatsorum
CAAACATGTGGATCTGGAGGGTGAGGTGGTTTTCTCCATGTTTTCACCCAGAATACAGGGAATGCATTGCATCGTTTTTCTAGAGAACAAAGGGAATACAATCTCACCTCATCATCTGCCTCTGGGTCTGTTTTCCTGATCCCTGGTACGTGGATGATATGGTTTTCATATTGTCTGGTAGTTTGTTGTGTTCAGCTATGTCCATATTATGCTGGTGCAATGCTATTGTATCTTATTGTATTACCATTGCCTATATATATATATATATATATATTATGTTTGTAGTTATGATAATTTTACATCATGACATATTCTTCTAAATATGTCATAGATCATACCTCAGAAAGTCACACACCCCTGTGTTCCCTATGGTATTGGTTTCTTCCAAAGGCTGAGCAGCAGGTCACGCAGCGCCTGGGAGGAGGAGATGGTTCCTGCAGTGTTGCTGAGGTCAGTATCATGAGTCCCCGTTCCTTCATGGGTGTGAGTTACAACCCCAGCAAGTCAAGGGGAGGCTGTAACTGATATAAACGATGATTGTGATGCAACCTGAGATAAATGAACCAATGCCAACAACAAATGAGGTGAAAGAAAGTGAGATATATTGTGCAATTAATATTTACAGTGCAAACAGTAACCCAAGGACACAGACTAAATACACAACGATGAAAGGGTGGATTCCGGAGACTGCACGCCCAAGGGGTGGGTGGGTGTTTCTTTTATTTAAATCTTTTATAGCATTTTCAGCTTTTTTGGTCAACGCAGGACCTTTTGGCCACGCAGGACCGACAGAGGAGAGAGGGTGAAACGGGAGGAGAAGAGGGGAAGACTTGCGGCATATGGCCACCGGGTCGGGGAATCGAACATAAATACAAAGCACATTAAGGACATCAACACTAACAGTGCAATTAACTCATTGGGAGTCATTCAATTACGTGTGACACACACACACACACGCACGCACGCACACACACACGCACGCACGCACGCACGCACGCACGCACGCACGCACGCACGCACGCACGCACACACACACACACACACACACACACACACACACACACACACACACACACACACAGAGAGAGAGAGAGAGAGAGAGAGAGGTTGATTAAGGTAAAGTGCCAGACAGCACAGGAATACACATACCAAAAGAATTGGCTAATTTTGTACCCCTCCAGTATTTTGGCTTGCATGACACCCCTGGGGGACACTATGTAAACACTCTCACATTAATTAAAGCTGAAAGTCTGACCTTTAACCTCATAGTCATTGTTCCATTTCAAATGCAATGTGCTAGAGGGGCCTACAGAGACAAAACAACAACAATGTTTGCCTGGACTCAACGGACTGCACCGTGTCTTATCCTTTAAACATAGGTCTCACCCTGGATGATAAGAACAGCACTGCAGCAGAGTGAAATGGACATTCGCTTGGCTCCGGGGGAAATTGTATGGCTTCAAGGACTAGTTAGCATTCTAGGGAGAGCATAAGCCTACAGTACTGCCCTCAGCATAATGAAGAAAGTTTGGGAAATATCTTGGACCCTGGCCGGGGTTCTTAGGAACATTATGTCATTTGATTTTTTTTTTGTCAGAAAATGATTAATTCATTGTTTATTTTTGTTCTTTTTTGTATTCTATCTGAACAGATTGTACTGAACCAATCTGGTATAAGATCAAACCATTTTCATTGCTTTACTTAAATTTATTTGGCGAATATCTTCTGAGATATTTGGTCACACCGTTACTTTATAAAACTGAGAGTAGCTTTCTTGGTAGTATCTGTTGTGTCTATACTGGCTTTACTGAAAGGTCATACTTCGGTGATTGGATCAATAGATGAAAATTGTGACAAATGCTGGATGGATGGATGGATGGATGGATGGAGGAATGGATGGATGAGCGGCACGGTGGTGTAGTGGTTAACACTGTCGCCTCACAGCAAGAAGGTCCAGGGTTCGAATCCCGCTTGGGGACCAGGTTTCCATGATGCCAGTTACCCAGGTGGGGTATCTCCCAGGCCTTTCTGTGTGGAGTTTGCATGTTCTCCCCGTGCTCGCAAGGGTTTCCCCCCCCGATAAGATAAACCCAATGGAAAAACATGCACAACAACAAGATCGCTAACGCTGTGGCGTCCTTGACGAAGACGGACAGGAGCACTTGGATTGGTCCCCTGGCGCGGCTCACGTGGCGCCTGTCTGCTCCCGGCTGCCCTTGGGGGGGAAGGACGACGGGATGGGTTAATCGCAGATACGCATTGTATGCATGGTTCGCATGTGTGCCAAATGATGACCTCGGAGCAGGTCCTAAATTATTATTATTATTATTATGATAGATGAATGGATGTACTTATGTGCTGTATGTACATATTGTGACAAGCGTGGTGGTGTTCAGACTCGCCACAGTTCAAAAACAAACTAATTTGAATGTCCATACAAGTGCAATATCAATCAATAAGAATATGTATTGATTATGGGCAGAATTCAGTTCGATAGGCAAAGAGAATGGTCGTCCTATGGTCAAAACACAAAACAGGCTCTCGTACAAAAAGAAGGGATTGTTCAATACTGGAGTAGTCGTCCGGTCCAGGGTCAGTACACAAGGGGGTTTCTCAGCCAGTCTAGGTTCCAGTACACAATGAACACCTTCTCGCCTTCACCTCTCCTCTCACTACTAGGCCGTATGGTGAAGGCTGAGAAGTGGCTAGAAAACGATTCTCGTTCCCACCTCACCGAATTACACAATTTTCACTCTGGGTGAAAGATATATTGGTGTAGATTTAGGAACAAAAAGTTCTCCATTTTACAAAATAGCCCATTTTGTGAAATCATAATTTTAAAGTCGGGACTAGATCTTTCCTCGTGAACGGATATTTGGTCACAGCAGAGTTTTATTTGACGCAATTGGTGCGAGTCCGGTCACGTATCTTGCGCTCGACCAATAGCAGCTCTCTTTGTTGCGAGGATACGGCCTAGTATTGGTCGATCCGGTGTCAACAAAGAAATTACATCCACACTCCACATTACGGATTAAAATGGACAGAAAACACCTTCTAAAGTTCGCAAAATGGTTTCTAAACAATGTTATAGATCTCACATCCGTTCAGAAAGAACGTGTACAAGATTTTACACAGACACGGTGGGATAGATATAGAAACTGCGTCGAACGGTGGCTTAACCTACCAGGCCAGAATCATACCATTGTGGAGACATACAAACATTGTTTAGAGATCGATTTGTGTCATAAATGTCATGATATATGTATGTCGTGTATGTCATAAATGTCATGATGAATAAAAAATGGGGGATGTAAACAAGACGAAAGTCTTTCTCTGGTCTGCATCCCCTTAACAATTGTGTGTATTGAGCCGTTCTGTATCATTAGGGGCTCTGCTTGGCATCACGCTGCACTCTCTCGTGTACGTGCACGCGCACTGAATAAATTCCACAAATGTACCTTTAATACCAGTATTAGTCTGACCACACCCCTCATCAGCTTACCTTCATAAGCAGGTGTGTGGTCACCTGCTCTCCTCCTTCTCGCTTTCACCACAAGGAAGTGCCTGGTAGTACCCCACTTGACGTGTTGTTAGTTGAAAAGAGTTGTGACGAGTTTACATTGTGCTTAATTTTTTCTTCTCTCACATCTGTTGTAAAGAAAAAGTTTGGGTCATAATGTATTCCGCGGAGAGTAGACCCGCTAGACGTACTCTTCACCAGCGGTTCTCCATTCCCGCCTTCGTCGTGCGTCTTGGTGCTGGGCTGTTGCCACTTTCGTGGTTGCCGACCCAGCCCAGGAGACAGCCGATGGATAGTTTGCCTCTCCGAAGAGCCGAGGAGTCGGTGCCGTCGCTCTGGCGATGGCCTGATCTCGACTCTGGTTCTTCTGGTTCCGGGGAATCGTCCGTTGGTGAACGGGGGGTTGTCTTGGAGCCAGAGGATTTGCGACGCAAACTTTTCGCGTCTGCCCGTTCACGTCGCAAGATGGTAGCGTGCAGACGCGAACGGCCTGGGTTTGGGGAACTGCTGGAGACCAGCAAGGATGCGTCCGGCTCTGGATTTCCGATGGAAACTGAGGACTTCATGGAAGAGGCGGACGGATTCTTGTATGATGGTCCCGTGGAGGAGAGTATCCCTCCTCAGGAGACCCCGGAGGGGGGAGAAATGGCTCCATGGGGCTCCCTGTTCGAGGATGTCGAGGAACCACCTTGGCCTCAGCAACAGGATGCCCTACTGTCGGCCACATCAGACTGTGGCTCCTTAACCAGTCGCAGCCTGCTGCATGTGAGGGATGCGGGGTCGGTGGATGAAAGTCCGCAGGGGGAACTGCAGGCTTTGTTTCCCGAGCTCATGGCGGTAGCCGCCGCCGCAAACGGCGTGCCGCTGCCGCTGCCATTGCCTGCACCTGTCCCTGATGATCTCATAGGTCATCCCTGGCAGCGTCGCCCAGTGAGAGGGGTGGACGTTGTCTACCCATTTTTCCCCTCGATGGGGGCCTATGTTCGTCGGGGTCAGGCGGTGTCCAACATCATGGGACTAACTCCCACCTACGTACCAGTTACGCGGGTGTTGGGGTTAGTCAAAGGTATGGGGGAGGGCGTGCCTCGGCTTGACAGTTTGATGGCCGCTCTCCTCTGTCCGGATATGGTGTGGGAACCCCTATGCAAGCCGGTCCTCCAGGGGAAATCGGCTAGGCGATTGGCTTATTGGGGTGACCAGTCATTCATCGCGGGTACACAATCGCTGGCTGCGGCGTCTAACATCGCCCACCTGGCTAGATTTGTATCGGGGATCATGACGGGCGGCACAGATCTGAACGAGGTAAAATGCGATCAGATCACCCAGGCTGCTGGAGCTGTCCTGCACCTTTCTCAGGTGCTGGCCATAGCCATGGGGAAAGTGCGCGCCCTGGCCACCCTGGGCCAGCGTCATCTTTGGCTGGAGCAGGCCCGTGTGCCGGAGAAGAAGAGAGCTCCTCTTCTGACGGCCGCCCTCTCCGACGCTGGTCTGTTCGGGAAGGCCCTGCGGTTGATGACCTCGACATGCAGAGAGATGGCAGAGGAGAGATCCATCCTCCAACCCCATTTTCCACCTCCCGTTTTTGCCGGTGGAGTCAGAAGGCTTCCGCGACGTCGAGCCGCTGGCCCTTCCAAGAGGGCCAGGAGAAGAGACGGCGCTTCTGCCACCGCCGGCCCATCCACGACCGGAGGAGACGGTAGGGAACGTCGTGTCCAGCAGACAGTAACCTACCGTCCCTCCGTGGCTCCTCGGGGTGGCAAGACTCGAGCGGCGCGAGGTGGCAGACGCCGCTGAGTGACTTTTCCCCTCTGTATCCCCTCTCTTTTACACCCTCCCCGGCCCCTCTATGATTTTGTGCCTTAAAAAACATTATAAATAAAAAAGTTCCCCGACATAAGGGGGACTGTGTTTTGGCCGAACGAACTGTGTGTTTCTTCAACAATTCATATGGTGGGGTTGTGTATATATGAATCTGCACTTTTACGTTGTGAGATGAGTCGTGTTGTGTTACGAGGTTAAGCAAGGTCTGCAACATACACTCAGTAATATGTTCTATTAGCTTGATGCTCCACATGCAGGTAGAAACTGGTGTTATTCCATTGCTTGAACTAAGTATATGTGTCTCACAATGCTGTGTTGTTTAGTTGCAGTAATACTCGTACACGCACATTCCACGGCCTAGCCGTTACTCTCGGTCAGCGTTTTTTGTGTGCTATGTACGACATAGTCAACGGGTGTAGGATTCACACACATGCGACTTGTGTTTTGTTGTAAATCCTGTTCACATTTTGTGGGTAGCGGGCATTGTATTAGCTTATGCTATGCATTGCATTCTACCGGAGGTTTTCAAAATGGCTACGGTTGTTTTTCTGTGTGTAGGGAACAAAGTGTGTTTTCGTGAGGGGGTGTCGAATAAACCCCTCCTTTCCCACTTGATTGGTTTAGGGGATTTTTGATCTCTTCTGCTGAGCCAGTCAGGGCCGAGCCGGTGGGACGTCTTGGCAGGGGGTGGGGGGAGGGTTATTCTGCCAACTCCTATTACAAGACAGGAGCCGGCAGGATTCCCCGCCCATTGTAGCGGTGTTGCTATGGCGACGCCTTCCATGAGTTACGGTGTCTTAAAGGTGTCGAGTTAGGGCGTAGGGCTCACAGTTCTGCTGCGCCCGATTTATGTGTAAACTTGAGTCAGTTGGTCACATGACTCACAGTTGGCATATCTTTTTCATGACTATAAACTCATGTGGGAAGGTGTTTCTGGGAGGGTCTGGTCTTACACTCTGATTAAAAAGAGTGACTGGATTAAAATCATGTGAAAACGGGTTTTTTACTCCCAGCTGTGCAGTTGGTTCATACGGGTGATGCTTTTTCTTTATTATTATAAAGAGTTGGATGTGTCTATATGGATTGGAAATGAGGGTCCCTGATGGAAACAAGACTAACGTCTTTCTCAGGTCTGCCTCCCCTTAACCAATTGTGTGTATTGCGCCGTACTGGGTTGTACCCTTTCTGCAATCTGTTGGGTAAAGTTTTCATTCATTCATTCATGGAGTTGATTGCATCTCGCCCCTCTTGTCGTTCCCCTGGGCGTCTTGGGGATTCAATAAGATGGTCTAAATAGCCTATTGTTGATGTGGGTATGTCAAAACGCACACATAGTGCTAGCTCAGGATGTTCTGTTGGACATTGGCTGACTGGCGCGCCTTGATTGCTTGGGGTTAAAACAGCGTTTTTATGAAGCAATTAGGATGGGGTTTTTTTCCTCTTCCGACACCCTGTGTGGTTGTCGATGGGTTCCCGTTCATATCAGGGGATGATAACGGAATGGATCTGAACATATGGGGAAGGGTCTCACGCCCTGGGGGTGGGCCGCCGGGCGCGGTTCGTACCGAAACGTCTGGGTGGCACCTTCTTTTTATGTTTTAGGATCAACACGCATATCTGCCCCTTCTCCTGGGGTTGGCATGTCGGCGTGGTTAGGGCACGGGACTGGTTCTGGTCGCACTGGTCCAGATCAGTTACACCCGTTGTCCGCCGGGGATGCAGATCTGCTGTTCTGGTACCCTGAGGGACTTGGGCTTTTTTCAGGGGGAAAAAATGCTAGGTCGGTCCGGGTGTCACAGGGTTGAGCGTTATGGAACCCTTGTTGGGTACATTGTATTCTACACTGTTGTAATGGCTTACGGCCGTGCCAACCTGTACGCGCCCGATCTCATCGGATCTCGGCCGCCATGCAGGTTGGTCTTGGTTGGTACTTGGTTGGGTGACCTCCTGGGAATACCGAGTGCGGGGTGCTGGGGCTGGTTTTCCATTTTTTACGCTCTTCTCTTACGCATGGCGAAGAGGGGCCTGTTGGGGTGGTTTTGGCCTCCTCGGGGGACCCTGTGCTCCCCGTATCACCGGGCCCGGTCCGGGGTAATGTTTCGTTGACCCGTAGGCCCGGGATAACCCTGTTGGAAACTGGAACACGGGCTGCGGCAGTGCCGCAGGTGTGTTTTGGTTTTTTTTTCCTGAGGGGTTATGGGACCAACCACTGCATAGGGTAACACCTGGGTGGTTGGTTCTCTGGTGTGTTGCTGCAGTGTCAACTCCCGGGTTCACCGGTTGAGGGTGCCCCTGCACGTTCATGACGTCTGCCAATCGTGTCAGCCTTCTCTGTGGAGGCTTGGTTATGCGACAACGCCAGCATACGCCCCTTCCGCCGGAGCGGCTGTGTTCAGCTGTCCTTTCTGGCGCCTGTCTCGTCCGCAGTCTCCAGGCTAGGGTTAACAGCCTGTTGCCTGGTCTTTTTCCCCGGTGCACTGCCTGCTTCCGTTGGTTAACTCTTGTGTGTTTACGGCCATGCTGTCTGCCTGTTGCAGGGCCAGTGTGCCAGACGGTGTACTGTTGGGGAGGACAGGGCCCGCTCGGCTGAGGCGCCTTTGTCCGAATAAGCTGGCGATGTGGGGGGCGGGGTCACTAAGTGCCCACCTGGTGGGGTCTTGATGCTGGCATCATGGACTTCTCCGGGCCCCCATTCCAGGGAGTCCAGTCCTTTTGGTGGGTCTGGGTCTTCCTTCGAGCTCCGCTGCTACGGCCTTGCCACAGGGTTGGGTTTGCCCTTGATCCCGTGATTCTGGGGGCAGTAACGAGGTTGTTTCCCTCCGTTCGTTCCCGGGTGGCATGCGGGTTGTGCGTGTGTGTAGTCGTGGGGTCAAGCCACGGTCTGCTCACCCTGTGCGTTGAGTTGCTTGAGTGCCTCTTCGCACGGTCGGGTCCGTCGCCCTCCCGGTAAACCTCTAATAGGGGGGGTGCCCTCCATTAGGGGGGGTCGGGGGGGCTCGGCCCTCCCTGTTCTGTTGGTTGTGGGGGGCCTTCAGCGGGGTGTATTTGTCGGCCAGTGGCTCCGCTTGGCCTCCCTTTGTGCAGAGTGATGCCAAGCAGAGCCCCTAATGATACAGAACGTTAGGTTATGACTATAACCAAGTTCTGTTAATTAGGGGTGACGCTTGGCATCCGACGGCCGCTGCAGCCCTTGACCTCACCTTGTGGTGAAAGCTTGGGAAGGAGGAGAGCAGGTGACCACACACCTGCTTATGAAGGTAAGCTGATGAGGGGTGTGGTCAGACTAATACTGGTATTAAAGGTACATTTGTGGAATTTATTCAGTGCGCGTGCACGTACGCGAGAGAGTGCAGAGTGATGCCAAGCGTCACCCCTAATTAACAGAACTTGGTTATAGTCATAACCTAACGTTCTGTATTGTACCCATTCTGCAATCTGTTAATAAAGTTTTCAATCAATCAAGATAAGATATTCCTTTATTGGTCCCATTGGGGAAATTCAGGGATCATAGCAGCATGGGGGAGGGGAGGTACAGGTAGTAAAAACAAGCAGTGTAAACAATATAACAAGTCAATATAATTAACTAACTAACTATCTGAAATATACAGTATTCACATAGGGTGCAGTATGCATAAGGTAGTGTTATTGTCCTTTTTAGGTTCCTAGTAGTTGTAGTTGGATGTCTGACAGCAGTCCCTGCCCACTGTTGTGGAGCCTGATGGCCGCTGGTATGAAGGACTGACCAGAGGTTTATTAGTCACATACTGTTACGCATTACTTTCACATGGTGGAGGGATACTTACTGTATACACAACTAACACAAGTTTAAAGTTTCAAGTTTGTTTATTATTTATCACAATAAAATACAAGTACTTTACGATGAAATGCTTGTTTCTGTATGAGCCCCTGAGAGTGTGCTTCATACAGTAAAAAAAAGTAACTAAGTAAAGAGGAATATTCAATATACATTATACAATACAGAGTAAAATGAGTAAACAGTGAGGTGTGTGGAGAGATCAGTGTCAAACTGATCTCAACAAATACAAACAAATCACACTACTACTGTATAATCCTAATCCCCTCGCCCTATACATCCCAACCCAGTCCACACTCCACACCCTCGTCCACCACCACACTTTCCAGGCAACACTGATGTTAATCATCCTCACCACTATCATCTGAGTCATCATCCCATGTAGCCCTATCTTCGGTTTCCTTAGAAACATTTGCACAGTTTTGGCATTGACAAAGATCTGTACATGGCAGTTTTGCAGACACACATGAACATCTTCCTGTCTCAAAGTGTCCTTGTTTGCAACCATAGTGGACTACCTGCAACACACTACTAGAGGCCGGATTTGTAGTCATCCGTCATAGTCACTGTAACTCCCCATACTCGACATGCCACCCATTGCCAACAGGTAAAGGGGCACACATTATAGCTTTCAATGAATGTCTCATTATAGCTGCTTGGTAATTTGCCCTTTTGCAGCTTTGGTACAATGCGCCACTTGTCGGGGGCATAGAGAGTTCTGGCAAAGCCGATGATGCCATGCAGAATGTTTTATATCTGGCATAATTCACATTCTTAGCTGATGGCTGGCCATACAGGTGGCACACATATTTGCTAAGACCAACAAAGGTAGACTGGTCTAGGGTAATTCACCTTTCCCCCTCCTCCCACACTGTGCAATATCCACAGTGCAATACCCACCCACTACCGTCTGACACTGTGATTGTTATTTGTCAGGGCCGCCTCAGGGGGTGTGCGAGCAGTGCGGTCGCACAGGGCCTCGCGGGAAGGGGGGCCTCGCAAAAAAAAAAAAAAAATTATTTATTATTTTTTTTATTATTATTTTTTGCGAGGCCCCCCTTCCCACGAGGCCCTTTTTCATCACAGACCTAAAATCTAGTTTTGCTTATATGCTTATATATTTCACATTAGACACGTTTGTAGAATGTTCCTGGCTCTGCGGCTCTGCACTATTCTCTATTGGAGCTCTGGGGCTCTGCAGCAGACATACTATTGGTTTCAAGAAGGGAGGGGTTACATCATGTGTACGCTGGCGTGCGTCAGCTGCGTTTGACTATTTCGCGCGTGCAGCTTTGGAGGTTATGCTTAGTTATGCCAGCCAAAACGAAGAGGACGGTCATTGGGCAGATGGACTGAAGATGAAAGTTGTTGCATGTTAGACAGTTCAGTCAGGCTAGCCATCCCGGCTAAAGCTAGTTAGCTTTAGCTACGTTATAATATTGAGTGCTAACGTGTGGTTCAGTCGGGATAGCCATGATGATGTCGGCTAGTAGCTAGCTTAGCTAAAGGCTAACTAGCGTTAGCTAACCTAGAGAGTGCGCGTGCAGCATTGTTATGCTAAGATGAAGAGGACGGTCATTCGGCAGATGAACTTCGTCAACTCCACACGGTTGTCTCCATCCTCTTGGACGTTGGTGAGTTTTTAATGCACTCTATTCTATTCCCGCCGTGGATATATCTCTCTCTCTCTCTCTCTCTCTCTCGGGAAACCAAACGGGCCGGCTAGCTGTTGTAGTAGCTAACGGTGTGTGGCCTGGTGTCAGCACCTGGTGCGAGGGAGGTGAGTTTGGTGTTTCATTATGAGAATATCTCCATGCTCAAGTCGGCTATAGTCCGCGAGGGACTTGTTGCCGGCACCGCTATGGTAAACACCACTCTGTAGTGGGACGTGTATTGCCTTCTTTTTCCCTTCCCTCTTCGGATGAGAAGAGGAAAACACAGCGGCTGTCTGAAGTGTTGGCCTGTATTGCTTTTCTCACGTTGTACAGTTTTTCAGTGGTAGCCGCATAGCTTGCTTCTGCGTTAGCTAGTGGTTAGCGATAGCCGGGTTGAGCTAACTGTTAGCCAGTTAGCCAGTTAGCTGTTTAGCTACGACGTTAGCTGCTCGTTTTCGCTCGGCTGGGAACGTTAGCTTGATGCTATCAGTTAGCCTAGAGTTAGCTGTTAGCTTGTGCTACGCCCATTGACATTAGCCGTGAGAATAGCAGGCCCTGGCACTCTGACTACGACATCATCTTTGACAGAAGATGTAGTCCGGCCTGCACCATGACAAGGCGCCGGCCATAGCTTCTTTTTGTCCCGACAGCGAGAGGCCTTTCGTCAACGTGGAGACCTGTGTTGCGGCCTTTCGCCCTGCGTTCCTTGGTGCAGGTAAGATGTCCATTGGACATTACCCCACTCTTCCTTCCTTCCCCTCCCGAATGTTTTGTTAATAACGATGTTTTTTTCCAGGCAAAACATATGTTACTTCACAACATTTGGAGATACGACATGTGCTGTGTGTGAATTGTCTTGGTCGTTTGTGTAGCTTGGGTAGCGTTGGCCAAAGCTGTGTGTGGCCTGGTGTCAGTACCTGGCTACTCTATTTGCAGTTAGCCTATTTAGCTGATGTCGGCCATTGGCTCCTTGCTACTTTGTTTTCTCTGGTATAGACCCTCTTCTCTTTGTATTTGATCTTTGTCCTTTTGGATCTATGTATATCAGTGGAGGCTGCTGACCAAATTTTTAGGTGAAGCACAAATTATTATATTATATTATATATTAAATTATATTTTTAAAACATCCCCCACTGTGTGTCAGTGGTCAGTGGACACAGATGAAAACATATTAACATTAGGTGACAGCGCACCTGACCAGATGAAATCATATTAGGCGACAGCGCACCTGACCAGATGAAATCATATTAGGTGACAGCCCACCTGACCAGATCAAAACATATTAAGTGACAGCGCACCTGATCAGATCAAAACATTTTAGGTGACAGCGCACCTGATCAGATCAAAACATTTTAGGTGACAGCGCACCTGACCAGATCAAAACATATTAGGTGAAGGTGACAAGGAAGCCACAGACTCATACCCCCCCGACACTCAACTAACCGCCTCGGACAGTCCTTCATACCAGTGGCCATCGGGCTCCACAACAGTGGGCAGCAACTGCTGCCAGACATCGACCTGGGACTTATAGGAACCCAAGGAGGACAACTTACACTACCTTAGGCATACTGCACCTTATGTGGATACTGTGATACTGTGAATAATGAATAATGTATATTTCAGTTAGATAGTAAATTATAACACTACCTTATGCATACTGCACCTTATGTGACACTGTGAAAATATATTTCAGTTAGTTAGATAGTAAATTATATTGACCTATTTGTTTACACTGCTTGTGTTGTTTTCACTACCTGTACCCCCCCCCCCCCCTTCCCCCATGCTGCTATGATGCCTGAATTTCCCCAAGGGGATCAATAAAGGAATATCTTATCTTATCTTAAAAGGAAAGATGAAATTCCCTACCTGGGTTCCATCCTATAGAGGCAAATCATTCCTGTGACAAAATGGGATCCAATGTAATAAAACTAAGTCAACCAACAAACTAGATTCCTGTACCGGATCTCCTCTCTGGTAAACAAGAATACCTTGAAGACTCTAACAGGAGCACTCATTCAAGGGTACTACGACTATGCTTACACCTCATGGTACCAAAGCACCTCAAAGGCACTAAAAACAAGATTACAAACATCACAAAACAAACTGGTCAGACTACTGCTTGACCTTACTCCTAAAACCCACCTCACCCCTGCCCACTTTGACAACCTAGGATGGCTTAGAGTAGACGACAGAGTACAGCAACTTGCAATGGGCCTGGTCTACAAGATACACTACACCACTAAGATACCCATGTGCATGTCGGAATACTTCCCAAAGGTCAGTGAATACCACGACCACAACACCAGAGGGAGTTCCACAAATCATGTTCAACCCAGATAAAATAATTTAAAAAGTAAAAAAAAAAAAAAAAAAAAAATTAATAAAAAAAAAATCATAACTTAGAAATGAGATTGCATAGGTCTATGAATCGATATCGCGATTCTGTTTTGATTAATTGCCCAGCCCTACAGTGTGTACAGTAAGTTAGCTTGGTGATTATCATTGTGATGTAGGCTAAGCTGGCTAGCTACTGTTAGCATACAAGCTTTTACAAACACTAGCCTACTTACTTTTTCATCCACAACGTTTTTTTCTGATCCAGATGCATAAGTCCACTTCTTCATGTTGCTCAGTTGCTGGTTTATACTTCGGTCCTAATGTTGGCGCAAAGTTTAATTTAGCCTGACTTTACTTGTTATAGCTGTACAGCTTACTTCTACTAAACAACAACTAAACTACTTCCTTGCTCTTTCAAACAGTCAAAATGGGTCCATCTGCAGGGTCGGAGGTTAGGTTTAGCTCTGGCCAATCTCAAGTTTCTCAAGTTTCTTTATTAGTTGTCATACAGAAGTACAGAATACTTTTATACAAAATGCTTATTTCAGTTACATTTTGTATAAAAGTATTCTGTACTTCTGTATGACAACTAATAAAGAAACTTGAGAAACTTGAGATTGGCCAGAGCTAAACCTAACCTGCCGATGGACCCGTTTTGACTTTGCAATGCAGCAATCTCTGATTGGATTTGCAAGGCTGCCAATCATATTCAACCTCCATGTATTGGATGGCAAGGGCTGTCAATCATTCAATCCTCCATTCAATGGCAAGAGTTTAACTGCACAGACCGTGCTTAGACGAAGTTAATAGCCTATTTCGATTGGCTGTTATTTATTATTTATATAACATTGGTTCACACCTGTGAAGTTTTCTTCACGAATAATTACTGCAGTCATTACTGCAGTGCAGGCCTGCTCAGAGCTGTCAATTTTGGCCATTTTTTTAAAAGAAAAAATTCACTGGCATTTTTTTACAGAGGAAAAATTTTCTAATAAAAAAATATAAAATAATAATAATTACATTTTTTTTTATATATATATAAATAAAATAAATTTATATATATATGTAAATTAATAATAATTATGAATTATGAGTGAATTTGTGTTTCACGTGTTGTCATAGAGAAACCTCCACTGGTTTAAATCTTGCACAGGGCCTCGCATTTCTCCCAGGCGGCCCTGCATATTGCTATTCTGTATATTGTTGTTCTTTTGTATATT
>NC_140180.1:91224342-91269342 GCF_963971535.1 Notolepis coatsorum
GGACTGAAGATGAAAGTTGTTGCATGTTAGACAGTTCAGTCAGGCTAGCAATCCCGGCTAAAGGCAGGGACAGCTAGTTAGCTTTAGCTACGTTATAATATTGAGTGCTAACGTGTGGTTCAGTCGGGATAGCCATGATGATGTCGGCTAGTAGCTAGCTTAGCTAAAGGCTAACTAGCGTTAGCTAACCTAGAGAGAGCGCGTGCAGCATTGTTATGCCAAGATGAAGAGGACAGTCATTCGGCAGATGAACTTCGTCAACTCCACGCGGTTGTCTCCATCCTCTTGGACGTTTGGTGAGTTTTTAATGCACTCTATTCTATTCCCGCCGTGGATATATCTCTCTCTCTCTCTCGGGAGCCAAACGGGCCGGCTAGCTGTTCTAGTAGCTAACGGTGTGTGGCCTGGTGTCAGCACCTGGTGCGAGGGAGGTGAGCTTGGTGTTTCATTATGAGAATATCTCCATGCTCAAGTCGGCTATTGTTGCCGGCTATTGTTGCCGGCACCGCTATGGTAAACACCATTCTGTAGTGGGACGTGTATTGCCTTCTTTTTCCCTTCCCTCTTCGGATGAGAAGAGGAAAACACAGCGGCTGTCTGAAGTGTTGGCCTGTATTGCTTTTCTCACGTTGTACAGTTTTTCAGTGGTAGCCGCATAGCTTGCTTCTGCGTTAGCTAGTGGTTAGCGATAGCCGGGTTGAGCTAACTGTTAGCCAGTTAGCCAGTTAGCTGTTTAGCTACGACGTTAGCTGCTCATTTTCGCTCGGCTGGGAACGTTAGCTTGATGCTATCAGTTAGCCTAGAGTTAGCTGTTAGCTTGTGCTACGACCATTGACATTAGCCGTGAGAATAGCAGGCCCTGGCACTCTCACTACGACATCATCTTTGACAGAAGGTGTAGTCAGGCCTGCACCATGACAAGGCTCCGGCCATAGCTTCTTTTTGTCCCGCCAGCGAGAGGCCTTTCGTCAACGTGGAGACCTGTGTTGCGGCCTTTCGCCCTGCGTTCCTTAGTGCAGGTAAGATGTCCATTGGACATTACCCCACTCTTCCTTCCTTCCCCTCCCAAATGTTTTGTTAATAACAATGTTTTTTTCCAGGCAAAACATAATGTTACTTCACAACATTTGGAGATACGACATGTGCTGTGTGTGAATTGTCTTGGTCGTTTGTGTAGCTTGGGTAGCGTTGGCCAAAGCTGTGTGTGGCCTGGTGTCAGTACCTGGCTACTCTATTTGCAGTTAGCCTATTTAGCTGATGTCGGCCATTGGCTCCTTGCTACTTTGTTTTCTCTGGTATAGACCCTCTTCTCTTTGGATTTAAGTGTTGATCTTTGTCCTTTTGGATCTATGTATATTCATGTTGCCTTTGTGAAGTTATCTTTTCCTTCTGTTTTGTTCTTCCATTAAAAGTTGAATATCCTTTAGGGGCTCATCTTTGCTTATCTCTCTCATACATGCTCTCTCTCTAACACACACACACAGACATGCTCTCTCTCTCTAACACACAAACACACATGCTCTCTCTCTCTCTCTCTTTCTAACACACAGATATGCTCTATATCTCTCTCTAACACACAAAATGACATGCTCTCTCTCTATATATTTCTCTCTCTTTCTAACACACATATACATGCTCTCTCTCTAACACACACACACAAACAGACATGCTCTCTCTCTATCTCTCTCTCTCTGGCCTTGCTCTGGTGGAGGGTGAGGGGCATTGCCGGGTCTGTGCAGCGATAACACTGTATATTGACTGTAGAACGGGAGCTCTCTCTCGCTCTCTCTTGCTATATGTTGACTGTATCATGCCCAGCCTCGGGCAGCGCTATTATTTAAGAATATGTTGACTGTATTAAAAAAGATTTTTTTTTTTTCTTTTTTTTTACCTTTTAGGGGGGGGGGGGGGGGGGGGGGGGGTGGCTCGCGTTTAAATCTCGCACAGGGCCTCGCATTTCTCCCAGGCGGCCCTGCGTGTTGCTATTCTGTATATTGTTGTTATTTTGTATATTGTACATGACTAGCATTGTCTTATTGTATAGCATTTAATGTTTCTGTATAGGATTTTATGTTTCTCTTTTATTACTTGTGATTTTATTACTGCACCTTAGGTTTGAGTCCCAAATCTCGTTGTATGCAAATATAATGACAATAAAGTACAATCTAATCTAATCAGGGTTCCCCATTTTCAATTCATCATAACATTTATGACATACACGACATACAGATATACAAATATATATCATGACATTTAAGACACAAATAGTTCTCTAAACAATGTTTGTATGTCTCCACAATGGTATGATTCTAGCCTGGTAGGTTAAGCCACTGTTCTACGCAGTTTCTATATCTATCCCACCGTGTCTGTGTAAAATCTTGTACACGTTCTTTCTGAACGGATGTGAGATGCATATAACATTGTTTAGAAACCTTTTTGCGAACTATAGAAGGTGTTTTCTGTCCATTTTAGTCCGTAACGTTAGAGTGTGGATGTCATTTCTTTGTTGCCACCGGATCGACCAATAGCAGCTCTCTTTGTTGCGAGGATACAGCCGTCAAATAAAACTCTGCGGTGACCAAATATCCGTTTGTGAGGAAAGATCTAGTCCCGACAATTAAAATTATGATTCCGCAAAATGGGCTATTTTGTCAATGGATAACTTTTTGTTCCTAAATCTACACCAATATATCGTTCACCCAGAGTGAAAATTGTGTAATTCGGGGAGGTGGGAACGGGATGAAACGATACAGCCTTCACCTTACGGCCTATACCTCTCACCTTACAACACTCCCGTTAACACTTTGAGTGCCAGCGATGTGTTATGTCGTCTTATCATGCCCCCCGTTGAGTGCCGACGACGCAAATTGTCGTTTTATTTTTTTTTATTAGCGATCTGAATTCATATTTCATCAACCGAGTCTCCCGTTGGTACAGCAGACCCTCTAGGAGCTCAGATGGGAAAATACCACCCCCTATCGTCTATCCCTGTGTAACTGCAGGCCATTCGATTATACTGGTGAATCTGTGTGGGGGGAGCCAACTGGCTCCATTATGCTGGCGAGGGATCTGATGATGAGGTAAGTGATCGCGAGTTGGAAAGCAGCGTGGAATATATAATTACAGCAGCCAATAATCAATCAATAAACGCGATCGATATTTGGAATGGCGATCAGGAATTGGAATAATCTTTTTGGAGAACATCTGATCTAAGGTAAGGAGTCTATGTTACCAGTTTTAGGATAATCAGAGCTGCATTCACTGAGATAACAGCGTGTCCGTATGTGTATATGTGTGTGTGTGTGTGTGCGCGTTGAGGAAATGAGAGAATCGATTTCTCAGCTCGCTTCTATAGCGTGCATAAGTACACATATACTATCGATAATCTAGCGTTTATTTGAAAACGATTCATAAATAGGCCGACAAATGACAACGCGTCTAGTGTATTCGAGAATATTCCAATAAATGCCGTTTATGAGGGAATCTTTCTATTTTCCGGACATTTTCGAGAGAACGATAGCTTTTCGAAATGCTATAAAAAGGATATGAACCTATTAAAAAACAATCCGTTTCGACAATGTTGACTGCAAACAAGTCATTGATAAGCGACGGGCAGATTAGACACATAGCCATAATTTAAAACATAGATTATGCGTTTTTAACGCTAACATTGAAGTGGGTGGCGGCATTCAAGGGGGTAAAAGGGAAAACACGGCCGGCATTGAAAGTGTTAACAACAATCTCTTTATCTACGTAATAATAATAATAATTCATTTTATTTATATAGCGCTTCTCAATGACCCGAAGTCGCTGACAGTAGTTAGGAACATAGTAAAAACAAAGAAACAAAACACAAAGAAACAAAAACAAAGAAACAAAAACAAAAGGAAAATGAGACCATGGGGGGAACAGGGGAAAACAGGATGAGATAGCACAAAAAGACAGAGCGACAGGAGACAGGCATCAATCGGGTTGGAGGGGGGGAGTTATGGGTGGGGGGGGTTGAAGGCAAGGGAGAACAGGTGGGTTTTGAGGCGAGCTTTGAAGGTGGAGGGTGTAGGGGAGTCCCTGATGGACTGAGTTCCAGAGTCGGGGTGCAGTGCGAGAGAAGGCCCGATCACCAACGTTTTTGAGTTTGGATGTTGGGACAGTGAGGGAGGCAGTGGAGGAGGACCGGAGGGAACGGGTGGGGCGGTAGGGAAGAAGGAGATCAGTCAGGTAGGGGGGGGCCAGGCTGTGGAGGGCTTTGAAGGTGAGAAGTAGTGTTTTGAAGTTTATGCTGTGTTTGATCGGGAGCCAGTAGATAGATAGATAGATAGATAGATAGATAGATAGATAGATAGATAGATAGATAGATAGATAGATAGATAGATAGATAGATAGATAGATAGATAGATAGATAGATAGATAGATAGATAGATAGATAGATAGATAGATAGATAGATAGATAGATAGATAGATAGATAGATAGATAGATAGATAGATAGATAGATAGATAGATAGATAGATAGATAGATAGATAGATAGATAGATAGATAGATAGATAGATAGATAGATAGATAGATAGATAGATAGATAGATAGATAGATAGATAGATAGATAGATAGATAGATAGATAGATAGATAGATAGATAGATAGATAGATAGATAGATAGATAGATAGATAGATAGATAGATAGATAGATAGATAGATAGATAGATAGATAGATAGATAGATAGATAGATAGATAGATAGATAGATAGATAGATAGATAGATAGATAGATAGATAGATAGATAGATAGATAGATAGATAGATAGATAGATAGATAGATAGATAGATAGATAGATAGATAGATAGATAGATAGATAGATAGATAGATAGATAGATAGATAGATAGATAGATAGATAGATAGATAGATAGATAGATAGATAGATAGATAGATAGATAGATAGATAGATAGATAGATAGATAGATAGATAGATAGATAGATAGATAGATAGATAGATAGATAGATAGATAGATAGATAGATAGATAGATAGATAGATAGATAGATAGATAGATAGATAGATAGATAGATAGATAGATAGATAGATAGATAGATAGATAGATAGATAGATAGATAGATAGATAGATAGATAGATAGATAGATAGATAGATAGATAGATAGATAGATAGATAGATAGATAGATAGATAGATAGATAGATAGATAGATAGATAGATAGATAGATAGATAGATAGATAGATAGATAGATAGATAGATAGATAGATAGATAGATAGATAGATAGATAGATAGATAGATAGATAGATAGATAGATAGATAGATAGATAGATAGATAGATAGATAGATAGATAGATAGATAGATAGATAGATAGATAGATAGATAGATAGATAGATAGATAGATAGATAGATAGATAGATAGATAGATAGATAGATAGATAGATAGATAGATAGATAGATAGATAGATAGATAGATAGATAGATAGATAGATAGATAGATAGATAGATAGATAGATAGATAGATAGATACTTTATTAATCCCCTTGGGGAAATTCAGGGTATCTCGCAGCTCACACAGTATACAGACATTGACCGTTCTCATTCAGTTATTACACGTTATGTCTGCATCATGAATAAAAAATAAGCACATGATAAAATTCAATTAAATCATATCCATCAATATTAATAGGAGCGTGATTAGATAAAAGCAGGTGTATAAAACAGTGTATAAAAACAGGTGTAAAAACAGGTGTAAAAACAGGTGTAAAAACAGGTGTGTGGGTCAGAGGTCTGGTCCCCCGCACTATAATACGCTGTTGTACAGTCTGACGGCTGTGGGGACAAAGGACCTCCTGTGCCGCTCAGTCCGTGAGTGCAGGGAGATGAGCCGTCCGCTGCGACCGCTGCTCTGCCCCACCAGGGTGTGGTGGAGAGGGTGGTTGGTATTGCCCATGATGGCCAGCAGCTTGCTCTGCGTGCGGCTCTCCACCACGGTCCCCAGTGGGTCCAGTCTCCTCCCCACCACTGAGCCAGCCTTCTTGACCAGCTTATCCAGCCGCCTGGCTTCCCTGGCCGTGGTATTACCACCCAGCGGCACACTTGACACCACTGCCTGATAGAACATGAACAACATTTCCCCACACACATTAAAAGACCTGAGCCTCCTAAGGAAGAACAGCCGGCTCTGTCCTTTCTTGTAGAGCGCTTCCGCGTTTGCAGCCCAGGCCAGCTTTGTCTAGGTGCACGCCTAAATATTTGTATGTCTGCACCGTCGCAATGTTGTTTCCCCGTATGCTGACTGGTTGCAGAGGTGGTTTCGACCTGAGGTAATCCAGTACCATCTCCTTGGTCTTTTTTGCGTTCAGGAGAAGGCCGTTCCGTTCGCTCCAGTCGCTGAAGGCTCCCACCTGGTCCCTGTACTCTCCCTCCTGTCCCTTCCTCACACATGCCACAATCGCTGTGTCGTCCGAGTATTTTTGGACATGGCAAGACTCAGAGTTGTAGTTGAAGTCTGCCGTTTAGAGGGTGAACAGGAACGGAGCGAGTGGAGGACAGGAGTGATGTGTTCACGGCACCGGGTGTTAGTGAGGAGGCGTGCAGCTGAGTTTTGGACCATTTGCAGTTTATGGAGGGAGCGGGAGGTGATGCCAGTGAGGAGGGAGTTGCAATAGTCCAGGCGGGAGGAGATGAAGGCGTGTATAAGGGATTCAGCAGCAGGGGGGAGAGGCAGTGACGGATTTTAGCAATGTTGCGGCGGTGAAAGTATGATGTTTTTACAATGGAGCGGACATGGGTGTCAAATGAGAGGGTGGGGTCGAGGAGGACACCAAGGTTTCGGACTAGGGGGGAGGGGGTGATGGTTGAGTCATTGCTGGTGAGTGTGATGGGTCCGGATCTGTTGAGGGTGGTTTTGGTGCCAATGATGAGAAGTTCCGTCTTGTCACTGTTTAATTTGAGAAAGTTGTGAGTCATCCAGGTTTGGAGTTCAGTAATGCAGGATTCAATGTGACTGAGGGGTGGGCTGTGGGGGGATTGTGTACTGATGTAGATTTGGGTGTCATCAGCGTAGCAGTGGATGTTGAGGTGGTATTTACGGATGATGTGACCAAGGGGGAGAATGTAGCAGATGAAGAGCAGGGGGCCAAGGACTGAGCCTTGGGGGACCCCCTGTGTGACTGGGGAGGGGGAAGAGGTGTGGCCGGAGAGGGAGATTAATTGGTGTCTGTCTGTGAGGTAGGAGGAGAACCAGTCAAGTGCTGTGCCCTCAACACCCAGTTGGTGCAGCCTTTGGAGGAGGATGGAGTAACACACTGTGTCAAAGGCTGCACTGAGATCGAGTAGGATCAGGATGTTGAGGGCACCGGAATCAGCGGAGATGAGGAGGTCATTGATGACTTTAACCAGTGCAGTTTCGGTACTGTGAGCAGGACGGAAGCCAGACTGAAGGGGTTCGTAGAGGGTGTTGGACTGGAGATGGGAGTGGAGTTGGGAGGCAGCAATGCGTTCAAGTGTTTTGGAGAAGAAAGGGAGATTTGATATGGGTCGAGAGTGGGTTTTTTGAGGACAGGGGTGACAGCGGCGAGTTTATAGGGGGAGGGGACGTGGCCTAGGGATAGTGACTGGTTGAAGAGGGCGGTGAGGTGGGGGATGAGAGCAGGGAGGCAGGCCTTGGTGAGAGTAGTGGGGAGGGGGTAAAGGGAGCAGGTAGTGGTCTTGGAGGTGGTCATGAGGTCCATGATGAAGGAGGAGTCGACTGGGGCGAAGGCAGTAAAAGGGGTGGGAGGGATGGAATCAGGTGGGGGGGAAATGATAGTCGGGGGGGGGGGGGGCGAGGGTGGGGGAGTTGGCGATGCGGGCGTTCAGTGAGCTGTTGATTTGAGATATTTTGTTATTTAAGGAGAGGAGAAATTAGTTGCATTTACATTTACATTTAGTCATTTAGCTGACGCTTTTATCCAAAGCGACTTACAAGTTCTGTGCGACAAGACAGCAAGAAGGGTATAACTCTATCAGCTGAGTAACAATGTTCATCAAAGTGTTGCGTGTTACAGTGTAGGTTAGTTTATTAGGACAAGTGCATGACAGTGTGGTATAATATAATGTCCTCATGTAAATATACTCCCCTCCCCTGTGTCCCCCTTACCTGTGCCCCCCCCCTCTCTGTGGAATAAGACATTCCCCTCCCCTTTCTCCCCAAACCTGTACCCCCCCCCCCCATTTGACCTATCAAATGGGACCACACACCCCCCCTTGTTGAACTATATAGGGCTCCTCCCGACCACAATCGAGGTCTTTTACTTGGGTCATTTCAGCTGATCACCTGGGGGAAGCCCTCAGCCATTCTCTCTATGTATTCTATCTGTTTGGTTAATAAACCTTGTTATTATCCAAACCTCAGTTGACTGAGAACATTCTTCATCAGGATATCTACAAATATCCCACAATTGGCGTCACGAACAGGATTCGAACCTGTGCGGGGAAACCCCATTAATATATGCACTAGAATTACATACAGAAGCGATGCATAAGACGTTTTATCTCCTCATTTATAGAGAAGAAATGGAGAAAATTGCCTGATTCTAAGTAAAGACCAACAAAACTGAGGCAATCACAGATGAAAGTGACACTCAAACTCAGGTTAAATACAACTGGATCCTAAGTAATTTCATCAAGAATCATTATAAAATGTGCATATATATATTTTTGAACAGTTTCCCATAATCAATCATGTTAGTTTTATTAACCACCAGGTTAACGGTTGTTAAAATGTTTTTGTACACATTAGCCTTATGTGTAAATCCTATTCCTAATAATTATGCACACAATTTTGTTTTTTCACCCTGTGCACTCTGACCACACAGAGACAGTGCATGTATTTAATTGGTTTATTACGATGCCTGTATGTACAACCATCACATTAGCTCCCCTGAGTCACGACATGAACGACTGAAGGTATGCCAAGATATTTGCACAGCTATAGCTTCTAATGATTATGTTAATTGTTGTTTGATATCAGAGTTGAGGACCACTCATTGATATAGGTATTTTGAGCGATTAATAAAAGAAAAGGGTGATATCTATTCCCACATCTCTGATATCAAAATAACACAGTCCAGTCGATCATGTCATGAATCATGTATATAAATAATACTATTTTAAACTGTTATGCCAACCAACACATTGGCCAACATTTTCATTATTTTAAGTATTTTCTATTTTATTCATTATCTGATAACCGATGGATTACACTTTTACCTGTTTTTACCCACTTTTACCTGTTCCAAACAACCCTGGTATATTATACATTAATCTCACCCACATTATAACAGAGAAAAGTGAGTATTGTGGTATAATATAATGTCCTCATGTAAATATACTCCCCTCCCCTGTGTCCCCCTTACCTGTGCCCCCCCCCCTCTCTGTAGAATAAGACATTCCCCTCCCCTTTCTCCCCAAACCTGTACCCCCCCCCCCCCCATTTGACCTATCAAATGGGACCACACACCCCCCCTTGTTGAACTATATAGGGCTCCTCCCGACCACAATCGAGGTCTTTTACCTGGGTCATTTCAGCTGATCACCTGGGGGAAGCCCTCAGCCATTCTCTCTATGTATTCTATCTGTTTGGTTAATAAACCTTGTTATTATCCAAACCTCGGTTGACTGAGAACATTCTTCATCAGGATATCTACAAATATCCCACAACAGTAAGGTTAGTCGGGGTTCGATTTTTTTTTTTTAATTTTTTTTTATCATTTCAGATAATGGTTGAAGAAGTGAGTCTTTAGTCGACGGCGAAAGATTGGACGGGATTCGGCTGTCCTAACTGGGATGGGTAGTTCATTCCACCATTGTGGGGCAAGGACTGAGAATAGGCGGCTTCTCTTTGATGACCCTCCGGGAGCTTGGATAGGAGTAGATCTGAGGCGGCCAGAAGATGCAGAGCGTAGGGGTCTTGAGGGTGTGTAGTTAGAGACCATTGACCGGAGGTAGGCGGGAGCGGTTCCCTTTGCCGCACGGTATGCTAGGTCGAGGGCCTTGAAGCGGATACGTGCAGCAATGGGGAGCCAGTGCAGGTCCCTAAGAAGTGGGGTGACATGGGCCGACTTCGGTAGGTTTGAGATCAGGCGGGCCGCTGCGTTTTGAATGAGTTGAAGAGGCTTGGTGGCAGTGGCCGGGAGGCCAGCTAGCAGTGCGTTGCAGTAGTCGAGGCGGGAGATGACTGTTGATTGGACGAGGAGTTGGGTGGCTTCTTTTGTCAGGAAGGGGCGTATCCTTCTGACGTTGCTCAGGAGGAATCTGCAGGTTCTGGTTGTCGCTGCGATGTGAGCAGAGAAGTTCAACTGGTCGTCGAGGACAACACCAAGGTTCTTGGCGGTCGGCGACGCGGTCACAGCTGCATTCTCGACTGTGATGGAGAGCTCGGTCAGGGGGGAGGATTTGGCCGGCAGGTGGAGCAATTCTGTTTTGCTTAGGTTCAGTTTGAGGTGGTTGGTCGTCATCCAGGCGGAGATGTCGGACAGACAGGCCGAGATCCGCTCAGAGACGTGGATATCTGAGGGAGGGAAGGAGAGGAAGAGTTGAGTATCATCGGCATAACAATGATATGAGAAGCCATGAGACGTGATAATGTTACCCAGTGATTTAGTGTAGAGGGAGAAGAGAAGGGGTCCTAGGACCGAGCCCTGGGGGACACCCGTCCGGAGGGGGCGGGTGGCCGACAGAGTCCCTCGCCATGACACTTGGTAGGAGCGGTCATTGAGGTATGATGTCAGCCATGTCAGCGCAGATCCAGCCACTCCCATTCCTGCGAGGGCCGCGAGGAGGATCTGATGGTTGACTGTGTCGAAGGCTGCAGATAGATCTAGGAGAATCAGGACAGAGGAGAGGCCTTTCGCTTTTGCTAAGTGAAGTGCCTCTGTGACCGCAATGAGGGCCGTTTCTGTGGAGTGGCCAGTCCGGAAGCCAGATTGATTGGGGTCTAGGAGGTCATTCTGTAAGAGATAAGCAGTAAGTTGGTTGGATACAGCACGTTCAAGTGTTTTAGAAAGGAAGGAGAGAAGAGAGACAGGACGATAGTTGGCTATGACGGTGGGGTTCAGGGTTGGTTTTTTTATGAGGTCAGGGGAGGAGAGTGAGGTCAGGGGAGGAGAGTGACTTATTGTCCGGGGGTTGTAGGAGTTTCTTGACAGTGGAGAAGAGGGTCCGGGGGTTGTGGTTGCTGCTGTTAATGATGGTGGAGTAGTGGGCAGATTTGGCAGCTTGAAGTGCATCACGGTAGGAGGAGACGTGCTGTTTGTGGAGGTCGGCGTGGATGGTGAGATGTTTTTTTTTATAGAGGCGTTCAAGTTGACGGCCGGTCTGCTTCATAGAGCGGAGTTCCGGAGTGTACCAGGGGGAGGAAGTGGTGAACGAGACAGTGATGGTTTTCAGGGGTGCCAGGGAGTCAAGGGAGTCATAGAGAGTGGAGTTGAGCAGGAGGGCATAGTCGTCGGGGTTAGATGGGGCGGAGTCAGGGGGAAAGGCAGAGGATATGGACTGGGACAGTGTGAGAGGGTCAATGAATTTTATGTTATGGAAAGAGATGGTGCGTTTATTGGAGTGGTGGGGTGGGGGAAGGGGAGCAGAGAAAAGGATGCAGTAGTGGTCAGAGAGTGGGAATGGGATAGGGTGAGGATTGGATATGGGTAGGGAGGCAGAGCAAACAAGGTTGAGTGTGTGGCCTTTGTTATGGGTGGGAAAGTTGATGTGCTTGGTCAGGCTAACACAGTCAAGGAGGGAGAGGAAGTCAGGCGTGAGGTTTGAGTTAGGTTGGTCAACATGGATGTTGAGGTCACCAGTAAGTAGGAGGCGGGTGGAGAGTGTGGAGGCTATGGTCAGGAGATCAGAAAGTTCAGTTAGAAAAGAGGGATGAGGCTTTGGAGGGCGGTAAAGGAGTAGTGCAGTGATAGAGTTGGGGAGGGAGAAGGCAAGGTATTCAAAGGATAACATGGGAGGGAGGTTTAGGTGCAGTTCAGTGATGGATAGGGAGAGTTTGTGGAAAACGGCAAGACCCTCCCCTCGGCCAGAGAGGCGGGGCTTGGCGATGAAGCTGTTGTTGTTGTGATGAGGCTTGTAGTAGCCGGCTCCAGACCACCGCATAGCAGACCAACCTGACCGCGCCATGCCAACAGCCAAGACCAGCAGGAGAGTGAGAGCAGTAGTGGAATATCGCCGACACTCACCCGAGGAGATGGAAACCCGCAGACCAGCACGAGGGAGTGGTGACGCCCTCTCGGGAAGGGGGTAGTGGCACAGCACAGCCAGGCAGGCAGTGCCAGCGGCAGGTAGCTGGTTAGCCGACAACAGACAGAGCCAGGAGCAGAGGGGGTAACACACACATGACCGGAGGACAGGTAACGTTAAGTCGAGGAGAAAAAAAATACAAGGAATGGACGTGGGAAAAGCGGGTAACAGGGCTGGAATAAAGTTTCACAGATACGGACAGAAGCGGCAGTCACATGTTGACGCCAGCAGTGCTCTGAATCCGAACAAAACAAGAAACAAGAAAACAGCTGAGTGACGCGGGACAGACAATTGCGACTGCTCTCTCGTACTCAGCTCCAACCTCATCCTCCTCTCAACAATACTCTATCTGTCCTAGTGTTTGATGGTATCTGTATCTGGTGTGTGTGCGTGTGGGATGTGGGTGATCTAATGGTGCACAGGTGTGTTATATCAGTCAGAGAAAGTGTTCGTGGTACTGAACCCTAGACTGACTGAGAAACCCCCTTGTGAAACTGACCCTGGACCGGAAGACAAACCCTGAGTATTGAACATTCCCTTTTTGTACAAGAGCCTGATAGGTGTTTTGACCCTGGACTGTTATTCGACTACTCTAATTGCCCATCGGACTTTTGTGCTTCCATTCAATAAATATCTTTTATTTATTGAAATTGTGCTTGTGTGGACAATTGAATGTGTTTGTTTTGAACCGTGTCGAGCCTGAACACCACCAGGCTCGTCACTGTATGTATGTATGTATGTATGTATGTATGTATGTATGTATGTATGTATGTATGTATGTATGTATGTATGTATGTATGTATGTATGTATGTATGTATGTATGTATGTATGTATGTATGTATGTATGTATGTATGTATGTATGTATGTATGTATGTATGTATGTATGTACTGTATGTATGTATGTATGTATGTATGTATGTATGTATGTATGTATGTATGTATGTATGTATGTATGTATGTATGTATGTATGTATGTATGTATGTATGTATGTATGTATGTGTGTGTGCAGCTTTCTATTGTGGTGGTGGAGGTTAGGTGCACTTTAGTCTGTGTTTGTAAATAAGTAATGTTTTTTTTGTGTTGTTTTTTATGCTGTGCGTTTATGTGAATGTTGATTAGTGCTATGGTTATAATTATATTGTCATTTCGGATGTATGGAGGCACTGTATGCTTGGTTAAAGTTGTGAATGGAGGTGTATTCATTTCACATGTGATCCAGGGACGTAGCAAGGAGTGGGCTGTAATTGGTCGAGATACGTCACGTGGTGTCAGTGAAACAGTAAACAAGAAGTTGCGGGGAATTTGACAGCAGCGAAGGGAAACGAGTGAGGACTGGTGAGTGAATGTGTGTAAGCGATTTGTTTTAAGAATGATAGTAGTATTGTGGTAGTTATTGATTGAATGTGTGTTTTGTTTCAAGGTTTGTAACCTGTTGGAGAAAAGAATTAAAACCGTTTTACAACTGAGTGGCATCCTGTCCATACCTTCACCCCAGCAGCGGGAGTAAAGCTGCACAGTATGTATGTATGTATGTATGTATGTATGTATGTATGTATGTATGTATGTATGTATGTATGTATGTATGTATGTATGTATGTATGTATGTATGTATGTATGTATGTATGTATGTATGTATGTATGTATGTATGTATGTATGTATGTATGTATGTATGTATGTATTGTGACGACCCCCACTCTACCTGCTAAATGGAGAGTCTGACTCACCAGGAAGCATGGTGGAGTGGGTGGCTCGTTAACTGTATGAGACTCACCTGTGCAGAGCAGAGCTGCCTGCACCTCAATATATGTGTCTCATTCTAATTCCCTCGCTGTCTGCTTTCTCCACTCCCAGGCACAGGTTGTACCAACACCCAAGCTGCATCCTTTAACATACATGGCATGCCAGCAGCGGGAGTAAAGCTGCACAGTTACAAACCAACGGGCGGCGGCAGAAGAGTGGCTGAAACGCGCCGTCAGATAAGGACAAAATAACCGAGGGATATGAGGTACTCCTGTGTCGTTGTAAATGGAATAACTCGCACATCAGACCATACGGGTCAGCGAGCAGGAACTTTCACCTGGTTTCAAATGTTAATGCAAGCAGCTAACACAGCTAAGGAAGCTAACGCAGCTGAATGATTGAATGAATGAAAACTTGGTTTGACAGATGTCAGTGCCAACTTCAAATGCGATCAGGAGTAATGCCAAGCTACTGAAACTGGCTATCAAATAGCATACCAAAGCTAACGTGGACAAACAATGAAGGCAGTTGATTGTTTGTTTGAGCATTTTATTAACAGATTGGAGAGTGGGTGCAATACAGTGCAGCTCAGTGCACACGGTTGCTGGGGGGATGTAGACCAGAGAGGACTTTCGTCTTGTTTACATCAGGGTCCCCCATCCAGTTGAGGATAAAAGCTATAGTTTGTTTACTAGCCCTGCGATGGTGCCAATCATTATATAGGTGTATGCTGATTAGTAGCCCTCTAATTTCAAGACCTTTAGCTTAGTTTGAGTGTACCTGGGTGGCAAGCCGGCGGGAGAAGGTGAAACCTACTCCACTTTGTTTATTTGTATTGTTTTCCATTTTTGGGCGGTATCCCTGGGGGGACCTCTGGTGAGCCTGGTAACGCCGCTGAAGACTAGTTAGGCTAGGATAGTTAGGGAAGTAGCTTCTGAGCTAGTTTAGGCAGCTAGAGAGGGCGGAAGACACAAGGTAGATAAGGAGTTACGGGTACGCTCAATTAGGTTATTATTTATTAGGTTATTTATTATTACAATTATTTATTTTATGGTCAAATAAATAATAAATAAATAAAAATAAATAAAAATAAATAAAAATGGATCAATTAAAGAAAGAGAGGGCCAAAGTGAAGGCAGCTTTCACAAGAAAGGCCAACAGCATTTTGCGAATGGCGCCAACTATGCTGCGAGAGGAATTGAAAAGTGAGTGGAAATCCCTTTCTGAGGACGCAGAAAGGCTTCATGCAGCTAATTATGTGTGTGAGGCCTGTCTGATTGATGAAGCAGGCGACATTGAGGCTGTGGATGATAAAGCCAAAGCAGACTTGGAGAGGGTAACCATAGAGTGTGATACAACATTAAAAGAGGTGAAGCAGGCAATCCATTCCAACCTTTGGTCAAAATATGCAGAGACCGAGCTAAAAGCAGCCATTGGACGGGCAGAAAGAAGCTATGAAGGTGCGGGAGAAGTTAACCTGGAAACAATCACCTACGAAAATGGTAAAGAACAAGTCACACTCTTCGAATCTCTCATCACCAAGGCAGAAAGTCTGCTAGCTGTCTGGGAAGGGTGGATCCCTGAAGGCGCTGCGTGCGAGGTTAGAAAAAAGCTGCAAGTACTGGAGGACAAGAGAATTGACCTCTGGCGAAGGTGGGTGGTTGAATTCGGCAGGGTCTAGAAAGAGCAGGCTGATAGAGCCATTGAAATCAGGCTAAAGGCCGCCTCCGACATTGCAGAAGCTGAAAAAGGAGCCGCTGAGGCTGAAAGAAGAGCCGCCGAGACCAGGCTAAAGGCAGCCGAAGTTAGCGCTGGGTCTGAGGAGAGGGCCGCAGATGCCAGAGAAAAGGCAGCTGAGATCCAGTTGGTAATGGCAGAGGCCGCCGCAGAAGAGCGTGCCGAGCTGGCTAAGGCGCAGCGGAAAGCATGGGAGGTAGCACACAGCGCTAGCATAGCAAGCCTGGAAGCGGGAGGCTCACAAGCAGCAGCCATACAAAGAGTTCGCCTTCACCCAATACAGCTACCAAAGTTCAATGGTTGCATGAGAGACTTTCACCGTTGGCGAAGAGACTGGGAAAACCTCCAGCGACAGGGAGATCCATCTTGGTCAGCCGAAGTAAAGAAATTCCAGCTCCTAGACAGTGTGGAGGAGAGAATCATCAATGGCGTTAGGCTCTCAAGCTACGACACAGCTCATGATATGTTTAGGGTCCTTGAAAACCGGTTCGGGAATAAACCATCGCCATTCAGATAATTGAAGAGTTGGAGAAGTTGCCGGTGGCAAAAGGTAACCAGCCGAGAAAAACAATAGAGCTCATCCAAGCTGTTGAGAAGGCCCTTACTGACCTGACAGACTTAGGAAATATTGGAGCTATAAAGAATCCACTTGTTATCAAAGCTATTGAAAGCAAACTGCCTGAATGTGAGCTGAGGAGCTGGCTCACCTTTAAAGCTGCACCTGTGAACAATGTCACCCCTGAAGGCCACTTTGACGCTCTCCTAAAATTCTTAAAAAATGAAGAAGTAGTCCTTGAGGCGTTGGTGCAACTAAGACCCTCAGAAGTGTTCGAGAAGCCAAGCAAGCCAGAGTGGAAGACGTTCACACGAGCAACAGGAATGGTTGCGACTGGAGAAGAATGCAGCATGTGTGGAGATGAGGAGCACGGAGGCAAAATTTTCTTCTGCAAAAGGTTCAAAGCGCTCAGTCTGGCTGAGAAGAGAGACGTCGTCGAAAGGAATGAAGCCTGCCAGAGATGTTTGACATCCCATCAGAGGGATGGAGAATGCAGCGACAGGTTCCTTTGCAGGAAGTGCTGCCAAAAGGGAGAGACCTCCGATCACCACTACCTCATGTGCTCTGCAGAAGGAGGGCAAAAAGGAGAGGAGAGGAGAATGGGAAAGCAAAGGGTGGAAACAGGCAGCGTAAACACGGGAACACTCTCAGAAGAGCAACAGAAGGCACTTGCTAACGTCTCCCCCGAAGCAGCGGACCAGATTTTAAGGGCATTCACCAACCAAACAACAGTGTCAATGAGCACAAGCAGTAAGGGTGGTAGTCTCCGTGGAAAAAATGGCCTGAGGGAGCATCCTGTGCTTATGATGATCATGGAGGTCATGACAAACGGAGGGCAAACTATTGGGACCCTAGTAGACCTTGCGTCCGACACCAACTACATAACCCACCAAGCTGCCAAAAGACTCAGACTGAGAGGGGAGAAGATAACGTTGGTTGTGCATGGAGTTGGTGGGATGAAAGTGAGAGTCAAGACAGAAAGGTACCTGCTCAAGGTCAGGATGCGTATTTCAGAGGACACATGGAGTCCCCACCAGATAGTCTGTTATGGCCTGGATGAAATCGCCCGAGCAAGCAGAGTCGTCAGCCCGAAGCAGCTTAAAAGATTCTTCCCAGAAGTCAAAACGGAGGAGCTGGTCCGGCCAGAGAAGATCGAGCTCTTGATCAGCCACCGGGAGGGTCGGCTTGCTCCACAGCGGATGAAGAGAGTGGGAGATCTGGTGCTGTGGGACGGCCCGCTAGGGAAGACTGTGGGGGGAACGCACCCTGATCTGTTTGAGGAGATGGAGATGTCAATCCACAACTCTAAGACTCATTTTGCACACTCTATGAGAGCAAAAGCGATCACGGTGGAGGAGATCTCCTGCAAGCTGGTAAACACCAAAAGAAAAAGGGCTCAGAAACTGGACAAGGTCACGAGAGGAGTGGAAGAGATCCTCCCCGCTGGAGGCTTCTCTCTCAAGCCATGGGTTCAGTCCGGTCAAAGTGGGAGGCGTGAAAGAAGTCAGCCCAAGCAATCTGGTGAGGTTTCGAGTCTGGCGCTCGAAACCCTGGTGTTGCCCAATGCCAGAGAGGCTGTGTGTAAGGTTCAGCAGCTTGGCCAAGCTCTGTGGGGGGGCCATCAGCTGGGTCCGCCGAGCGGTGAACAAGTGGCGAATCCGAGGTGGAGCCATAGAGAGAGCAGAGTGGGAGGCCAAGCACTTGATGCAAGCAAAGAGTGTGCTGATAAAGATTTGTCAATTTTGTCGCTAACCATGGCTGAGAAATGTGTTGCATTAGAGGAAGAAAAGGCCTCTTTACATACTATGATGAAATGGTCACAAGAAAGTCATCAGTCTGAGATTAATTCTTTAAAAAGTGAATTGGATAAAGTATCAGCACAGTTGCAAATGACTGAGTACAGTCTTGAGGAGAGAGAGAAGATCCACCATGATGAGTGTGAAGGGGCCTCTGCCCTGAAGGGGAAAGTGGAGCATCTCCACGTACAGTTCCATAAAGAGTCAGATAAAGTGAGAGAGGCAGTTAACAAACATCATTGTCTACACAATGAATTGCAAGCCAAAGATGAGCAAATCAACTGCATCAACGTTCAAATAAGTCAAAGAAAGGAATTACTTGCTGGACTCGGTCAACAGCTGAAGGAGAATGATGCAGCCATTGCCCATGTCATGGATTCTGCCTCAATTGAAAGGCTGAAACATGCTGAAGAGAACAATGGTCTAATAGCACAGTTGGGAAGAATGGAATATGAGCACAGAAGCTCTCTGAGCAGCTGGAAACTACAACAGCCTGTTAGCAATGGAACTGAGATTTCAGTTTCACAGAATAAATGGAAGACATTACATCTCAAACTCAAGCTGTAACAAAATAAATATGTGACATTTTTGTCCTTGAAGGGGCATTTCTTCATCTTCAAAAAGAGGGTCTATCCTCGAAGCATGGGAGCTTGGGGCCGCTTCCGAGAACTTTGTTTGGCAGCTAAAAAGGGAGTAGCATTCCCTGAGTCAACTCTGAACAGACTTGTGTCCACCACCAAGGGAGAGTGTTTATCTGTTGTGGTCTCCTTGGGTCTAAAGACCAGGATACCAAGTGGGAGGTGTGCAGCTTTCTATTGTGGTGGTGGAGGTTAGGTGCACTTTAGTCTGTGTTTGTAAATAAGTAATGTTTTTTTTGTGTTGTTTTTTATGCTGTGCGTTTATGTGAATGTTGATTAGTGGTAGTTGAGCTATGGTTATAATTATATTGTCATTTCGGATGTATGGAGGCACTGTATGCTTGGTTAAAGTTGTGAATGGAGGTGTATTCATTTCACATGTGATCCAGGGACGTAGCGAGGAGTGGGCTGTAATTGGTCGAGATACGTCACGTGGTGTCAGTGAAACAGTAAACAAGAAGTTGCGGGGAATTTGACAGCAGCGAAGGGAAACGAGTGAGGACTGGTGAGTGAATGTGTGTAAGCGATTTGTTTTAAGAATGATAGTAGTATTGTGGTAGTTATTGATTGAATGTGTGTTTTGTTTCAAGGTTTGTAACCTGTTGGAGAAAAGAATTAAAACCGTTTTACAACTGAGTGGCATCCTGTCCATACCTTCACCCCAGCAGCGGGAGTAAAGCTGCACAGTATGTATGTATGTATGTATGTATGTATGTATGTATGTATGTATGTATGTATGTATGTATGTATGTATGTATGTATGTATGTATGTATGTATGTATGTATGTATGTATGTATGTATGTATGTATGTATGTATGTATGTATGTATGTATGTATTGTGACGACCCCCACTCTACCTGCTAAATGGAGAGTCTGACTCACCAGGAAGCATGGTGGAGTGGGTGGCTCGTTAACTGTATGAGACTCACCTGTGCAGAGCAGAGCTGCCTGCACCTCAATATATGTGTCTCATTCTAATTCCCTCGCTGTCTGCTTTCTCCACTCCCAGGCACAGGTTGTACCAACACCCAAGCTGCATCCTTTAACATATTGTAACACGGATACTTACACCAAACACACACCACAGCATATCTACTCACTCATCCACACACTGCACTCACCACTGATTCTAATACAAAACATTCCAGTGTTCATGTGCTTATGTTTTTGTGTGGTTAGATAGATTTAAATAAATCATTCTTTGTTAAATTGTTATCACGTGTGGACTCCCTATTTGTCATAAATTACCTGTTTGTGACAAATTGGGGGCTCAGTCCGTTTGTAGGGCCTTTTTGTAGGAGTTGGTGCATTTGTTTGTATTTGGCCTAGTGTGGTTGAATTTTGGTTGGATTCATGCTAGCATTTGGTATTTGTAGTTTGATTAGCATTTGGTATTGTGTATTTGGCTGGCATTTGTATTTAGGTTCCTATGGGGACGATTTGTTTGGATTCTGTCTGAGTACAGGAGGGCTATTTTGGAAAGTAATTAGGCTGCTTAATTGGGCTAGTGTCTGTGACCTAAGGTTTGCAGCTAGTATTTGTAGCCTGTTGGCTAGTGTTTGTTTGTAGCCTAATTATTTGTATGCCAGTGTTGGGGAGTTAGCACGTGATTTGTTCTTGGGGGTGTTGGTTGTGTGGGATTTGGGGGAGAGTAGCAGTTTGTTTGTGCAGATTTCTTGTAGTAGAGATTTGTTAATTTGTTTTATTGTTTTGTTTGTTTTGTTTTGGTTACAGTTTGTTTGGTTGTTATTGCTTGTGTTGTGGCTTTGGGGTTTGATGCCTTAAATAATACAGTCTGTGTGTTTTGGGAACCAAAAATTCCCCAGGTAGGCGAAGAGGGCAGGTTTCTAATAGGGGTCTTGTCTTGGTATTTTCTTTTTTAGGCGGCTGCAAAAACGTAGGCAGAGACAGGTACTGGCATAGGCGCTTTTGTCCTCTCGGGAGCACGTCTCTGGCTCAGAGGAGTGGCTGTATAACAGGTACTTTTTCTGCCCAGAGAGTTCTAGTGCATAGATACCCCCTACAAGTAGTGGCACGAAGATTGAGGTTTTGAGGTAGTTAGTTAGTTAGTTAGGACCTGTAGTTAGTCAGGGTGGGGAGGTTCATTGGATCAGACTGTCTTATTATTGGTGTTCACGCTTCATGGTCCCGACATAATTTTGGTTTGTTTGTAGCCACTGGTACATTATGGCCTCTGTTGTGGAGGAATTTGAGCAGTCACCATCAGTGGAACTGATTGATCAGTGTACTAAGGAGCAGTTGTTAGCGATTGCTGAGAAGTATGAGATTGAGATTCCTGTTAGACTGTCAAAAGTGGCGGTCAAGGCCAGTTTGAAGGCAGAGTTGGTGGAGAAAGGTGTTCTCAAGCCAGCTGGGGTACCGCCTCTTAGTTTTGAGCAGCAGAAGGAACTTCTGTTACTGCAGCAGCGTCAAGAGTTGGCTTTGGAGGAACTTAAGCAAAAGACTGAGCTTGCCAAAGTAGAGGTGCAGAATAGAAAGCTAGATTTGGTCGGAGCGGGAAAGTGGCTCAGTTCTGATGTTACTGATGGTACTGGGGATCCGTCTCAGGGGGGTAAATTTGATGTTTTACGTGAACTGCGTTTGCTTCCTCCGTTTAATGAAAAGGACCCGATGTTTTTTTTTCATTGTTTGAGCGTTTGGCAGATGCAAGGCACTGGAGTAGTGAGGATAGTTATATGATGTTACAGTGTGTTCTCACTGGTAGAGCCCAGGAAGCGTACTCTGCATTGAGTCCCACGGACTGTAAGGTTTATGTGCGGGTGAAATCGGCAGTGCTTAAGGTGTACGAACTTGTACCTGAGGCGTACAGACAGCGGTTCCGTACGTGGAAGAAGAGGGACAAACAGTCTCATCTTGAATTTTCACGGGATTTAAGTACCCAGTTTACCCGTTGGTGTGTAGCGTCTGGTGTCGATACCTTTGAACAACTCTCTGATCTGCTGGTATTAGAACAGTTTAAAAACTCTGTTCCTGTAAATGTGGCAACTTACATTACACAGCAGGGTGCGGTGACGCCGGGGGAGGCTGCAGCATTGGCAGATGAGTATGTGTTGATTCACAAGGGTAACTTCGGTGGTTTAGCTATAGAAAAGGCTCATAGCAGAGAGACTTTTTCTCCTCGTCCAAAGTTTGGATCAGAGAGGAGGGGTGATGGTGACACACGGTATAGACAGCCACCTGCATCTGACACACGGTATAGACAGCCACCTGCATCTGACACACGGTATAGACAGCCACCGGCGTCTGTCAAAACATGTAACTACTGTAAGCATTCTGGACATTGGAAGGATGAGTGCCCACTTCTTGGCTCGAGGGGTGGGTTTAAGGCACAAGTAAAACCTGCTCTGCTGGCCAATTCCCTCACCCATGGGATGGTGTCACCATCGGTACCGTCTGCTAAGACCATAGGACAGACATGCCTGGAAGACTATGGTGCGTTTCTTTCTGATGGTTTTGTGTCTTTACAGGGCAGTGACGTTAGGGTGCCGGTCAAGATACTGCGGGACACTGGCTCAATCGATTCGTTTGTGCGTGAGTCGGTGTTGCCTTTTTCAATTGATTCTGACACAGGGGATGTTATCTTGATTCGAGGGATGGGGATGTCTGTGTTCCCTGTTCCTGTGCATAACATTTATCTTGTTTCAGGTTTAGGGAATGGTGATGTGCAGATAGGTGTGCGTGCTGAGTTGCCTGTTGATGGAGTGGACATCATTTTGGGTAACAATCTGGCCGGGGTACGAGTGTGGGCCGATGGGCCTCTCCCTAATGTAGTCACCCAAAAGTCACCTAGTCCAACTTTGTTAGACACTTCATCTGATGTCATTGTGTATCCAGCCTGTGCCGTTACACGTGCCATGACAGCGGCGGGTGACACACGACGACAGGTGACAGGTGTTGAATCGGTTCATGTGGGTTTGATTCTGCCTGAGCAACTCCAGTCCATGTCGAAGGCTGATTTGGTTGCGGAACAGGTGAATGATCCTGCTTTACGAGAGCTGTTTGAGAAAGCTGTGCCGTTTGAAGACATAGGTAGCTCGGCGCAGGGATACTGTCTTCATGACGGTTTATTGTTTCGGAAGTGGATACCGCATGGGGATGCTTTCGTGGGTGACCCCATTTTTCAGTTTGTGGTACCATGCAAATTTCGTCCATTGGTGTTGCAGACCTGTCATGACAATGTGGCAGGGCATCAGGGAGTGAGGAAAACGTATGACTGTGCGCTGAGACACTGTTTTTGGCCCCGTTTAAAACGTGATATATCCGCATATATCAAAACGTGTCACACGTGTCAGTTAACTGGGAAACCGAGTCAGACCATCACACCGGCCCCGCTCTCTCCTATTCCTGCTGTTGATCAGCCATTTGAACATTTGATTATTGACTGTGTTGGACCATTGCCGCGTTCCAAACAGGGACATTTGTATTTGCTTACGGTAATGTGTCAGGTGACCAGATACCCGGCAGCATTTCCGCTTAGGTCAATAACGACAAAGTCTGTTGTTAAGGCGCTGACACAGTTCATTTCTGTGTTCGGGGTACCCAGGATCATTCAGAGTGATCAGGGTTCCAATTTCACCTCACACATGTTTGCGGCAGTTCTCCGGCAACTGCACATCAAGCACAACAAGGCGTCAGCGTATCATGCCCAGTCTCAGGGAGCGTTAGAGCGTTTTCATCAAATGTTGAAGTCGTTGCTGCGCTCCTATTGTGTGGAGTTAGGGGGTGACTGGGAGGAGGGGCTGCCCTGGCTTCTATTGGCCTCCAGGGAGGTAGTCCAGGAGAGCACGGGTTTAGCCCTAATGACCTGGTTTTTGGTCACAAAGTCCGTGGTCCCATGGCTGTGTTGAAAGACAGCTGGGACATGACAGAACCCCCTCGGAAATTGGTTGATTATGTCAATGGTTTCAGACGCAGGTTGTTTTTGTCTGTTGAGTGTGCAAAGGAGAAGTTGGGGATGTCTCAGGGTAAAATGAAATCCCTTTATGATCGTCGCACTGAGCTTAGGCAGTTTAAGGCTGGCGATCAAGTTTTGCTTTTACAGCCGGTAGTAACGTCTCCCTTTCAGGCAAAGTTCGCGGGCCCTTACACTGTTGGGCGGCGGGTGTCTGACCTGAATTATGTTATTGCCAAAGGCAGGAGGGCAAATAGGGTGTGTCATGTGAACCTTTTAAAACCCTACTACTCTGGCCATGCTGAAGGGGGGGTGAATGATGGGGAGAATAATGGGGAGACTGAGAAGGTTTCTCTTTGTACCACTACAGTGGACAGGTCCACCTCTCCAGTAGCCGGCCCTGAGGAAGGAGTAAACCCGGATGTGGTGTTGCAGGGGCGGTTGAAAAATTCAGAGTCATTGGGGAGGTTGGATGTGATTTTGGCAGATTTGGATGACTCGAAGCGTGTTGAGTTAATAGCTCTGATTAACCGTTATCCTGCTTTATTTTCAGATGTACCCTCACGCACACATCTAATTGAACATGATGTGGATGTGGGAGAGGCAGCCCCAATAAAGCAGCGCTTCTATCGTGTCTCACCCGAGAAACGCAAGCATTTGGACAATGAGGTTCAGTATATGTTGGACAACCAAATTGCCGAATCATGTTCGTCAAGTTGGGCGTCGCCTTGCCTGTTGGTCGTAAACCCGACGGAAGCTATAGACCATGTACTGACTTTCGTAAAGTGAACAACATTACCAAACCAGATGTGTTTCCTCTTCCCCGCATGGAAGACTGTGTAGATCAGGTGGGATCGGCTACTTACGTGAATAAGTTTGACCTTTTAAAAGGTTATTGGCAAGTCCCGCTGTCTAAGCGTGGCCAGGAGGTTTGTGCTTTTATCACTCCCTCTGGGTTGTACAAATATTTAGTCATGCCGTTTGGTCTTCGAAAAGCCCCCGCTACTTTCCAGCGGCTTATGAACAAAGTAGTGGCTGGTCTGGATGGGTGTGCCGTCTACCTGGATGATGTGGTGATCTACAGCGACACATGGTCTGAACACCTTCAGCGTATCCGGGCACTGTTCAAAAAATTGGTCTGGGCACGGTTGACTATTAACTTGGCCAAATGTGAATTTGCAAGAGCCACTGTCACCTATTTAGGGAAGGTGGTCGGTCAGGGCAGCGTACGCATGGTTCAGGATAAAGTTGTGGCTATTGTAAATTATCCCCCTCCAGCGACAAAAAAGGATTTGATGCGTTTTCTGGGTTTAGTGGGCTATTATCAGAGTTTTTGTCGCAACTTCTCATCCGTAGTAGAGCCGTTGACTAACTTGTTGAGGAAGGACTCCAAGTATGTCTGGTCAGGCAGATGCCAAGTGGCATTTGAAAATGTGAAGGCCCTATTGTGCTCTGAACCTGTGTTAACTGCTCCACGTTTAAATGACTCCTTTTCATTACAGGTGGATGCCTCCAACGTGGGGGCAGGGGCAGTCCTCATGCAGGCGGATGTGCATGGGGTAGATAAATCGGTGGCATTCTTCTCGAGGAAATTTAACACCTACCAACTTAACTACTCAGTTATCGAGAAGGAGGCGTTATCACTGATTTGGGCACTCCAACATTTTGACGTGTATCTGGGGTCAGGGGTGACTCCCCTGGTGGCGTACACGGATCATAATCCTTTGACCTTTTTAAAGTCCCTCCAAAATCCCAACCAGAGGTTGATGAGGTGGGCTTTGTTTTTACAGCCCTATTCTTTGGACATTCGTCACATTAAAGGGTCTCAGAATGTGATTGCGGACGCATTGTCCTGCATACCCTAAGTTGGTCCCATGAGGATACCTTGTTTTGCCTCTCTCTATCTGTTCCCCAATCCCTACTGTCTCCTGCTCTCTTAAATAGCTTCTTAGGGCCCTATGTTGCTGAGAGCGGAGGCAGGATGGTGAGGGGAATGGGTGAAGGGTAAAACAATGTTTATTTTTTATTTGAATATAGGGGACAAAATATTGTGTTACTTGAGTTTATGTATGGATTTAGTTTGGTTAGTCACTTGTATATAAAAATGTAATTTGTTAATAGGGAAGAACCCTTTTCTTTAGGGGGAGGGTGTGACGACCCCCACTCTACCTGCTAAATGGAGAGTCTGACTACCAGGAAGCATGGTGGAGTGGGTGGCTCGTTAACTGTATGAGACTCACCTGTGCAGAGCAGAGCTGCCTGCACCTCAATATATGTGTCTCATTCTAATTCCCTCGCTGTCTGCTTTCCCAGGCACAGGTTGTACCAACACCCAAGCTGCATCCTTTAACATATTGTAACACGGATACTTACACCAAACACACACCACAGCATATCTACTCACTCATCCACACACTGCACTCATCACTGATTCTAATACAAAACATTCCAGTGTTCATGTGCTTATGTTTTTGTGTAAATCATTCTTTGTTAAATTGTTATCACGTGTGGACTCCCTATTTGTCATAAATTACCCGTTTGTGACAGTATGTATGTATGTATGTATGTATGTATGTATGTATGTATGTATGTATGTATGTATGTATGTATGTATGTATGTATGTATGTATGTATGTATGTATGTATGTATGTATGTATGTATGTATGTATGTATGTATGTATGTATGTATGTATGTATGTGTTACGACCCTGGCTCAAAGGCACGCAAACCTATGTGCAAACCAACACCAAAACCCCGTGCTCTAACTCAAAATGCTACTATATCAAGGAACTATTAGTGTAAACCAAAGGACAAGGACTGGAAGAACGTGACAGCTCCTCCTCTAAGCACAGACACTGCATGTGTGTTACCAGGGCTGGTTTTAAAGCTCCCAGCAGGTAACCAATCAGCACTAATTAGCTAATTGGCAGCCCTCAACCTGCATGCACAGTGACACAGGAGTGATCAGGCTCCTGGTACATAACACCTCCCACACCAAACTGGTTGCCCCAGAGGCAACCACCACACAACAACCCATAAACTAAAACAACAAAAACAACTGTGACCCATTAATTGTCAGGGCCACTACCACAACAGCGATAGCGGGTCGGCCCCTGTCGAACACGACCACCAACTGTGTTGTATGCTCCCTTTCAACAGGCCCCTCCACCGATACCGACCTGTCAAAAATAGACTGCAAACCAAAATCAATCTGAGAACTAATCTCACTGCGCTCAACAGAACAGAACACAGCAAAACAAAAACCATAGATCACTGATACCACCACCGCGCCCATATCCATCCCACCTGGCACTGGCAGTTCAGGATACTGCAAACCGTGAACATCCAGAGTAGGATGTACCGCCTCAGGTACAACCCCACCGTCCCTGGAACATGGCAGTACGACAGTCACAAATACGCCTGGAACACCATCCAAAATGGCGTCACCCAAAATAACATTGGCCTGATCAAAATCAAAATGGCTGCCACTCAACAGACCAGGTCGCGAAGGCGGCTCCTGCTCCACAGGACACAGGTAACTAGGTTGACCATCACACCTAGTGCATGGCAGAGAATCAGTGTGGACATGTGGATCAATGTCAGAATCATCAACTGACATACTGGGACCATCCCTGCCCACAAGTGAAACATTAGGGACAATAGAGCTACTGTGGGAAGGCTGGCAGCCTAAGTCAGGCTTAGTAGCCTCTCCAACTAGAACGGTGTCACATGAAACAACAGCACCTCTCATAGCATCCTTCCCACACTCATCCTCCAATTCGTTCGTGGCCTCAGCCACCGTACAGGCTGGGAAAACCTTGAGACACTGCGCTGCCATATCATCTCCTGCCACATGCTTCTCCGGCACGCATGTCAACTCTGGTTTCACCACCGGGCCTAACACAAAGCCACAATCAAGAGAATCATTATGCAGAGGTACATCCACAGTGTGCTTTCCAAAATTCTCACCAGGTACACATTTTAATTCAACAAAGAATGTGTCACTAAGTGTAATGTCCCAAGTCGAAGTATCAACAACATCACTTTTGTCCTTTGACATTTCCCGTGCCACAGCACACACAGGGAACACTTCTGGATGTTTCTGTGCCAGCTCATTAGGGACCTCAGAAACCACAGGAATGGGAGTTACAACCGGAGTAGCCAACACTTTGTCACCAGCCAAATCATTCCCTAGAATGAAGGACACCCCCTTTATGGGAATGTGAGAACATACCCCCACAACAACATTGCCTGATACTAAGGGAGAATTGAGCGTGACCTCATGCAAAGGTGCATCCACAAATCCACCCCCAAAGCCCCGAACAACGACACCGGAATGCAAAGAAGAGTTTTCTGAAAACGGCAAAACCCCCTCCAGAATGAGGGACTGAAAAGCACCGGTATCTCTCCAAATTGTTATAGCCTGTTTGGACTCTAGTGCATTAGTCAGGGAAACAAATCCATCCATCATAAACCTTGAGGAACCCTCAAGCTCTTTGTCCACACGTTTGATACTTCCCCCATCACCATCTAACGTTGGCATAGGCGTTCTGCATATGGTTTCTACCAGAGCCACGGTTCTGACATTTTTCTGCTCAAGCACCGGGCACCCAGCAACGATATGACCAGGTTCTTTACAGTAGAAACAGATAATCCCTTCTGGGAATGCACCAGCAGAACCACCCCGCCTAGTAGGTGAAGTTAACTGACCAGCAGACACAGGTTTTGGGAAACGGCCCCCCTGAACAGGACGCCTATCCCCGGACTCAACACGGTAGTCCTCCAAAAACATGGACTTGTGTGTCAATACAAACTCATCAGCGAAGACAGCGGCGTCGCCTATCTTCGATACCTTACGCTCATTTAGATGTGTGGAAACGGTATCAGGAACACATCTTTTAAATTCCTCTAGGAGAATCAACTGCCTAAGCTGCTCTCTTGACTCCGCCTTCTGAGAAGTGCACCACCTGTCAAACAGGTTCTCCTTCTCCCTTCCAAATTCAACATAAGACTGTCCCTCCGACCTGCGATAACCTCTAAAACGCTGACGATAGGCCTCTGGGACCAACTCATAAGCCCTCAACAAGCTCATAATCAGCGCTTTGTTCAAGGGACAGAGCAGTATAGGCTTCTTGTGCCCTACCAACTAAAACACATTGCAGCAGCAGTGTCCAGGCGGTATCAGGCCACTTCAATGTGGTTGCCACCCGTTCAAAAAGGGGAAATATCTTTCCACGTCTTTCTCAAAAAATGGAGGCACCATCCTAATATTCCTGCCTACATCAAAACCGGAACGTGACTCTGGATGCAGAGCACCCGCCTGCAAGGCAGCATGCTTATATTCAAGCTCCTTCTGCGCATGCTCGTGCTCCAGCAACATTTGTTTCTCCTTAAACTCACGCTCCTTAAGCTCACGCTCACGCTCATGCTCACGCTCCTCTTTCCTCTCTCTCTCCTTAAGCTCACGCTCCTCTCTCCTCTCCTCACGCTCTCGCTCTAGCTGCCTTTCCTTAAACTCCAACTCCCTAATCCTCCACTCACCTTCTGCACCAGGTAATAGCGGAGACGCGTCAGACGAAGGAGGCTCCTCCACCCTCTCCTCAAGCACCTTCTCTCTAATGAGTAACACCCTTAAAGCACTCAAGGCAGTCGGCTTCAAACGTTTCTCACCCGCAGTAAGCTCTACCCTGTAGTGTACAGCAAGTTCCAGAAGTTGTTCCTTGGAAAACTTCTCCAACATGTCATGAGACGGGCGATCAACAAAGTCCTTGATGGAAGCCATCGTTACTGTACCAGTTACCACAAGCTACTCACTTTACTTTACAGTCACGAAGAACCACTAACGAACCACGAAGAACCACTGAAGACCACTAAAGAACCGCCAAAGAACCACTGAAGACCCCCTAACGAACCACTGAAGAACCACGAAGAACCACTGAAGAACCATGAAGAACGCTAATGCCAATAATAACAACCAGAAGGGAACGCGGTGGAAATTTGAGCTCTACGGAGCGCACCTTTCCAGTTTGCAAAAAATAAAAAATAAAAAACAACCACCCTGAAATAAATAGACGTGTCATACACGCAGGGTGTCAGGTGCTAACAGGTATGCTAACCAAACACTCAAAACAAACAAAATAAATTCAACAAACAAATCCAAACAGGTGCGCCTTCTAACCTGATATGACTACATATGCTTCTACATCTAAACTGCAGTCAAAACCGGCCAACCACATGTCTACCCTAAGAAACACTAAATCAAGCCCTACCACACTACCTGTGTTTTCTGGCCCCCCTAACCTACCTACCCTTAAACTAATGCCCTGTAGACCTAACCATCTTCAACCACACCTGCTACCAGTCAAAGATTATACTTGACCATCCACCCGTCCAGTACATGATACGGTACCAGACAAGTAGATGGTGCCAATCCCTTCCCTGACTGCCCCAGGAGTATGTGGTGCACAGGAAGCTAACCAACAACCAGAAAATAATGTCCCTATCTACATGTGGTGCCCACTAAACTATATATTTTAACAGCATAAGTAGTCACATCAAATTACAAACAAATAAGGCATACTCACCTGTTTGACGAAAACGGCTCAAGCCCCCACGTTACACAATATGTAACGAACACCACCCAAACCATAATACCATGACACCCTGTGTAACACAAAAAAAACCACCAAACAAATTTCTAGGGGTAAAATATCCCGGACGAGCGCCCAACTGTTACGACCCTGGCTCAAAGGCACGCAACCTATGTGCAAACCAACACCAAAACCTGTGCTCTAACTCAAAATGCTACTATACTATACTATTAGTGTAAACCAAAAGACAAGGACTGGAAGAACGTGACAGCTCTGCCTCTAAGCACAGACACTGCATGTGTGTTACCAGGGCTGGTTTTAAAGCTCCCAGCAGGTAACCAATCAGCACTAATTAGCTAATTGGCAGCCCTCAACCTGCATGCACAGTGACACAGGAGTGATCAGACTCCTGGTACATAACAGTATGTATGTATGTATGTATGTATGTATGTATGTATGTATGTATGTATGTATGTATGTATGTATGTATGTATGTATGTATGTATGTATGTATGTATGTATGTATGTATGTATGTATGTATGTATGTATGTATGTATGTACTGTATGGAAGCATGGATAGATGAAATTGCAGATCGATACAATGAACAACACGTCCACCTGTATATTTCTCTCCCCATTCTGATTATGCAAACACTGCGAGGTGAATATCATTTCATGCTAAGTAACCAGTGACCCACGCAAACCCACTGGAGCTCAGCACAGGCTGCACAGCGGAGTGACATTTCTGAATGGCACTTCACTGATTTGTGTTGAGTAAGTGTGAATGTGTGTTCTATGTACCAGTGTGTGTGTGTGTGTGTGTGTGTGTGTGTGTGTGTGTGTGTGTGTGTGTGTGTGTGTGTGTGTGTGTGTGTGTGTGTGTGTGTGTGTGTGTGTGTGTGTGTGTGTGTGTGTGTGTGTGTGTGTGTGTGTGTGTGTGTGTGTGTGTGTGTGTGTGTCAGTGTGTGTGTGTGTGTGGTCTGCATATGTTGGAATGCCGGGAGCCTCTCCGATGCTGCCCGCTATTTCCTGGAACGCAGCGTAGGTGACTGTTCTCCGGGGGGGGGGGGGGGGGGGGGGCTCATGGGTACAGCCTATATGCTGAAAAGGAAAACAATAAAACACACGTAAATAATTCCACCTTGTGATAGCACTGGCAGCGGTGGGGGGGGGTGGGGGGATGAATTAGAGGCCGCACCATTAGAAAATAGATCTTATCAGACAGCATCTTATTATGCACTCCCCACATCTAAATGGGCTGCATTTTATAAATCGCCAAGTCGCATCATCTATCATCTGGCGCAGATACGGAGGGTGGGTTTGCTGGGATGTGGTGCGGGGTGAGTTCTCATATCATACTACACGGCATGGTGGCACAGTGGTTAGCACAGCAAGAAGGTCCCATGGGTTTGGATCTCCCTGTGTTCGCATGGGTTTCCTCCAGGTACTCTGGTTTCTTCCCACACCATAAAGACATGCACGGTAGGCAGGGACTACAGACTACAGAAAACTAGCTAATTAGCTAATTCTGGCACATTTACATTGATGTGGAAACTGAAGATGTTGATTAATGTGCACTGTCCCTGGGTAAAAAAAAAACCCAAATAACTTTACCTAACACACAGAGGGAGGAGGGTGGGGTAGAGAGGGGCGGTGGGGGTGAGTTCTCACATCATACCACACAGAGGGAGGGGGGTGGGTTAGAGAGGGGCGGTGGGGGTGAGTTCTCATATCATACCACACAGAGGGAGTGGGGTGGGGTAGAGAGGGGCGGTGGGGGTGAGTTCTCATATCATACCACACAGAGGGAGGAGGGTGGGGTAGAGAGGGGCGGTGGGGGTGAGTTCTCATATCATACCACACAGAGGGAGGGGGGTGGGGTAGAGAGGGGCGGTGGGGGTGAGTTCTCATATCATACCACACAGAGGGAGGGGGGTGGGTTAGAGAGGGGCGGTGGGGGTGAGTTCTCATATCATACCACACAGAGGGAGGGGGGTGGATGTGGCACGGTGGAAAATTCAATTAAACGTTATTACAGAGTCCCTCATTTTATTGTGTTGGAGAGAGTAGCCGTTACAATTATTCCTTCTCCGATAGCGAGGGGGAACGAGACTAATGGCGCCGTGTCCTTTTGAAAGGGAAGGGGGGGGGAGTCCATTTCTAGTTCCGTGTGTGAAAGAGAAAGAAAAGATGAATGCCTGAACTTGAGATAAATCAGGGGGAACATTATCTGCTCTTGGAGTATTTCAGGGTCACAGTGATTAGTCGTTTTGTCCTTTTATCTCTCCGCTTCCTTAGCGCCTGTTTTCTGCTCTGCGGGGGGGGGGGGGGGGGGTTGGGTACGCGTGTGTGGTGTGGCGGGAAAATTAATGGGGGGAAAAAAGGAAAAGTGTTTTTGTGCATTTTGGCGTGAAGAGGAGGGAACGTCACACGTGAGTCTGATGATGGACGTGACCTTTCATCAGACAGACCTCTCCGCACCGCAGAGCCTGGCCGATCGCAGCGGTGGGCCGCCTCAGTCCGTTTGAAGCGGTTTTGTGCGCTGCGAGAACGCCCTCACAAGAGCGTATTCACGGTTGGTTGATGGTAATTTGCAGTTTTAACACGGTGCAGGCTATTGTATAAATAATTTACCATGGTGAAATGGTATATATTACCATGGTATCAGTTTTACTGTATAATAATCCAATTTAAACCACGGTATTTCATGCATCATGGTATTCCATCATACCATCATCGTAGTGACCAAAGCATGATAGAAATACATGATAGTACGTTTTTGTCAGTGGTGGAAGAAGTACACAGTTCCTGTAAAAGTAGAAATACTCAGATAAATGAGTACTCTGGTAAAAAGTTAAAGTCTTCCATTAAAATTCTACTTAAGTAAAAGTAGAGAATGTAACGTTCTGGGTTCTCGGGTCTGGTTGACCTGAGATCCCGGCTACCATCCTGTCACCTGTCACTTTCCTCTCCCTTGATTGTATTATTGGTTGTCACCTGGTATTGGCTGTCACTCTGTGGAACGTGTGGAATGTCTGGTATGTTGCCCTCAAATAACTCCTGTCGTCTCTGTTCCTCGTCGGCTCTTCACACAATATCCAGAACCAGTACGCGGCGGTACCAAGAGACAAGTGCTGCAGTAACTAGCATTCTATCCTTTTGTTCTCTGTTGATCAGTACTCCTATTTACCTAAACTGCTCTACGGTTGTTCCTAATAAAGAGGATACCCAAATTGTGAAGAACGAACCTACTCTCCGTCTCCTTATTGCCAACCACTATTGGAACTCTACACTCTTACCTGGTGCCATCGTAACAGAAGAGCCGACCAAGATGAGTTCCAGGGAGGCGATCTGGGCGGAACTCCAGACACAGAAGGACGGTCTGCGAGTGGTAGTGGAGCGTCAGAAGGAGGTGGGCAGTGAGCTGGGACGCCTGGGCAGTATATCCGGTACTGCCCAGAGGACGGCGGATTCGGCCCTGGCATCGGCCAACATCGCTCGACAGACGGCTGCCGGGACGGGGGCTACAGGAAGTATTTCGTCGGAGGATGAGGCTTCCAACAGCGAAGGAGGGCGATCGTTTCCAGAGGAGGTTCGGGAGCCGAGGCTGACGCCGCCTGGGCGCTACAGAGGAGCCCCAGAGGGGTGTCGAGAGTTTGTCACCCAGTGTTCGCTTATATTCCAGCTCCAGCCACGGTCATTCCCTTCCACCATGTCCCGGGTGGCCTACATCATCACCCTTCTCACCGGCCGGGCCCTCTCCTGGGCTACGGCAGAATGGGAGAGCGGGTCGATGATCTGCCACGATGCGGACGCCTTTACTGGGGGGAGTAAAGACGTGTGTTATACACTTCCCGTGTAATTTCCATTTATGAAGCCAGTGGGCGGCTTATTGCTTGCCGGCAAGGCCTCCGCACCGTGGCAGATTATGCCATTGATTTCCGCATTCTGGCCCGGGAGGCGGCCTGGCCCGAAATACCCTGCTGTGTTCTGTTTGTCCAGGGGCTCTCGGTTCGCATGAAGGATGAGCTGTCAGTTCGCGAGTTGCCGGAGCACCTGGATGGCATCATAAACCTAGCCATTAAGATGGACAATCGGCATCGGGAGAGAGGACGGGAGAGAGGATCAACAGCGTCTCAGCCTCAGGTACGATTCCCTTTCTCTTCCGGTGCTGATCCCATTCCGCGATACACAGGCAAACCACTGGGTGACGAACCAATGCAGTTGGGAGCACTGTCGCTCTCCGACGCCGAGAGGAGGAGGTACGTGGAGCAGAAGCGTTGCTTCCGGTGTGGGCGGACCGGTCACCGCTTCGGCAGTTGTCGGGTTGAGTCGGGAAACGGGATGGCTCGCTAGGCTCCGGAGTGGCTTTAGCAGGTGGGATCCTTTCTCCTTTCACCCGGGATTTGCGCAAATTTTTTGAGGTTACTGTGGGTTGTGGGGAGACTTTCAAAAGAACCAGGGCATTGGTGGATTTGGGGGCAGCGGGGAATTTGATTCATGCGGGGTTGGCTGAACAGTGGGGTTTAGCCTTAGAGACATTGCAGGTACCTATTCCGGTCCAGGCGTTGGATGGACAGCCACTGGGTGATGGGATCATTACCCAGAGGACGGCGCGATTACACATCCAAGTGGCCGGTGGGGGGTGGGAATGGGTACAGTTTTATGTCATCAGATCTCCCCAGTGTGTTGTTGTTTTGGGTCATCCATGGTTAGCCGAACGTAATCCTGTCATTAATTGGGCAACGGGTGAACTTTCGGTGGGGAGCGGCGTCGAGTCGTCCCCCGGCGAGGGTTTACCCACCCCTTCTTCTTTTTTGTCTCCCTCTTCTCTCTCCAGGATGGTGGTGAGCGTTGCAGATTCTGTCATACCTCCTAATCCTGATTTAATGGGTGTGCCCGAGATCTATTGGGACCTTGCGGACGTTTTTAGTAAAGCGTGTGCTAAAGCACTACCGCCTCATAGGTCATACGACTGCCCCATTGATCTTCTACCCGGCGCCTCTCCACCCCGTGGGCGTATGTTCTCCCTCTCTCGCCCTGAGACTGTGTCTATGAACGATTACTCCCCTGCCGGCGTTGGCTTCTTTTTCGTTGCTAAAAAGGATGGGGGTCAGCGACCGTGCATTGATTATAGGGGATTGATCAACATTTCCGTTAAAAACCGTTATCTCCTACCTCTCATGGACACCGCCTTTGAGTGCTTACAGGGGGCACAGGTCTTCTCTAAACTGGATTTACGTAATGCATACAATCTGGTCAGTATTAGAGAAGGGGACGAGTGGAAGACTGCGTTTAATACTCCTAATGGGCATTATGAGTATTTAGTCATGCCCTTTGGTTTGGCTAATGCTCCAGCAGTCTTCCAAGCCCTGGTTAACGACGTGCTGCAGGACTTAATTGGGGTGTCAGTTTTTGTTTACCTAGATGACATCCTGATTTTTTCTCGCGATATGGTGCAACACCAACTGCATGTTCGTGAGGTGCGTCGCCGTCTCCTTGAGCATCAGCTATTTGTTAAGGCAGAGAAGTGTGTGTTTCACGCTGACACTGTTTCCTTCCTGGGCTTTGTGTTGACGAAGGGTGATCTTCGCATGGATCCAGCCAAGGTGAGTGCAGTCTTGGATTGGCCACGGCCTTCGTCGCTCAAGGAGCTGCAACGTTTTTTGGGCTTTGCAAATTTTGACAGGCGTTTTATTTGCAATTTTAGCGCCTTAGCCAATCCGTTAACAGCTCTCACTAAGTCCTCTCTCCCTGGCTTTGAATGGTCACCTAGGGCAGAGTCGGCCTTCTGTGACCTCAAACGTCGATTTACCTCTGCCCCTGTACTGATCCGCCACGATGCAGAGAACCAGTATGCGGCGGTACCAAGAGACAAGTGCTGCAGTAACTAGCAGTCTATCCTTTTGTTCTCTGTTGATCAGTACTCCTATTTACCTAAACTGCTCTACGGTTGTTCCTAATAAAGAGGATACCCGAATTGTGAAGAACGAACCTACTCTCCGTCTCCTTATTGCCAACCACTATTGGAACTCTACACTCTTACCTGGTGCCATCGTACCAAGAAAAGTTACATTTACATTAATAGAAGTAGAAGTATCAATAGCAAATAGAAGTATTTTCTATTGAATGTACTTAAGTATCTAAAGTAAAAGTACACATTCTACATGACGTTTGTGTATCCGTTGATTAAAGGTTATGTTAAAGTGGTACTGTATGGTCCAGTTATTCTGCTCTGATTAAAGGTTATATTAAAGTAGTATGTGGTCCAGTTACGGTGCTCTGATTAAAGGTTATGTTAAAGTGGTATGTGGTCCAGTTACGGTGCTCTGATTAAAGGTTATGTTAAAGTGGTATGTGGTCCAGTTACGGTGCTCTGATTACGTCCTCTTGAATTTGACAGGCTTCAAATGTGAAAGTATATAATCTTCATACATCTTTTATTTAGTATATATTATGTTTTCTATGCAAAATCCTTTTCGTCAAAGTAACTAGTAACTGATGGGAGTTACTGTAGTGGAGTAAAAGTATAAAGTTCCCTAAAAGGAAAATACTCACATAAAGTACAAGTAGCTAGAAAATTGTAATTAACCCATTCTCCGCCAAACACGTGTTAAGGCAGGTTTCTCCGCCATGCGTTGTCTGCCAATAACTCCGTAAGGCGTTTTTTAGATCAATATTTCATATTTTCGTCATGGTATTCATATTTCACCCACGGAGTCTTGGGTGATGCTGTCTGAGCCATCACAACTCTGCAACGCTTCAATACCGCCACCTGGTGGCCGATCGGTGAGCCAAACCGGAAGTGCCCATTGTAGCTGGGTCTGTCCCCTATTTTCGTCCGGCCACTCGCTTATCGTCCCGGGGCTCAATACAGACACCGTCGATATGGATCTTTGCCATAACTCAATAATCAACATGATTTGGACGTGTATTAGTAATATACAAACCGGAAATGGATCGCATCGATCAACATCCCATAATTGGGATCTGTTTGCTCCACTCTCATCGCCCAATGCTACGAGGAGACTGGGGTGAGTTTCAGCGTTTTTCTTTACCATTTTCGATACAAACTGCTCTGATCAATATATCACCCATACTACATAAATCATTTAACGTCGGTCATTGAATTATAAACGACCCCCCCCCCCCCCCCCTCCGTTCACCCGCAGATGACCAGTCATGACGTTTAGGACAGTTGACATTTTTTATATAACGTTGATCTGTATCAAACTGCATTTGATCATCTAATATATGCATTTATGCCTATATCTCACGTTCTATGAAATACTGCAGAAAACGATAAAAACATATTTACTGTATACTCTAGACGGTATTTTAGTATGAATGTGTGAATGAAAAAGTTAATCGTTCCTACATCCTGAACGATAGATAATTGATGTTGAATGGGCCATAGTAATGTCAATTTAGCAATACAATTTAAAAAGTTATAGCCCTGCAAAGAAGGCGAACATCTCCATAGACTTATAGCGCTGGCAGAGAGGGTACAATGATGGGTACAATGCCCGGCAGAGAATGGGTTAAGTACAGTCATCATCATTTGGTCATCCTCAGACGAGCTTGACAACGGAGTCTCCAGTCTTCTCGGTCGTCCATACATGCAGCAAGCTCCACAGAATTCTCCACTCCTGCATCTCTCCTAATCACGTATGTCGGCATGGGACCTCCTTATGATCAATGCCCGTATGATTGATCCCACAGCACCATCCTGCTGGCTGGAAGCTCTCTCTGCCTATGGCCGGCCAGTTTCATCCTCCTGGCCGCCACTTTCTCACTCAGCCTTGGTAGCCCCCCCACACAGCTGCTTGTTGGTAACACGCTCGTTCTGGCCGATGTTTGGCACTGCACACAGCATTCTGGTGTAGCACCCATCCAGAGACTTCTGTAGGGTGGGCTTCAGGGTCCAGCTTTCACAGCCATATAGGAGGACCGACTCCACAGTTGTATGAAAAAAGTTCAACTTGATGTGTCGGGGGAGATTGGAGTTCCACACACTAGTCATGCCATTCAGGGCCCTCCATGCCAGCGCTTTCCTCACCTTGAGGTTCCGATGTGTTTACCCATGAACCCAGGTATTTAAAGTCACTGAGCATCGCCTCCAGCTGTTTTGAGAGGCGGATGGTCCAGGGGGATGTTATAGGTGATTACCTCAGTCTTTTTTTGCATTGAGCCTGAGGCTGAGTACTAAAACTTTCCAACACAGGTTTTTGTAAGGGAGAGTTTTCTCAAAGCAACAGCTCATTTTAATGAACGATATACGTACTCTCAGCATTACACTGGAGGGAGAAAATAAAGGTCAAATCAACTTAAAGGGTAATTCTCATTATTGTCTACTGTGACACTATTTTTCTATAGGCTTGCATAATCAAAACGATCGTGTCCAAACTAATCCTTGCCAATTGGATCAGGTATGAGTGAGTTGTTCCTGGTCAAAACAGCCCAAAACATAATTTATCCTCAAAAGCAACCACATACTGTATGTCATATTAACTATTACAATTATAGTCTGAAAGGACCTACGTTGTTGTTTTCAGTTACTCCATTTGATTGATTGAAAGAGGTTCTGAAATATAGTCAACATTGAACATCAGGTAAAGGTTTGGATGATGACCTGATTGATTGTGATGCACCACACACAATGACTACAGATGGCAACGAGCTAATTGCTAAATCTGGTGGAATGGATCGTCTCTCATTGAGATGGATGTTTTTGAACATGGCCCCTGACAAAATGAACATAATAAACTAAAACAGTCTGTTGCTCTTTAATTTGTATGGGAGTAGAGGTACATATTGGGGATCTAAGGCCTTGCATGTCCTGTAGTGCTGTAATACTAAACTAATAATAACATACTTTCTTTATTTAGAGTTACAAACTGCGTAATAACCAGTATAGGAGATACAAATGAATGAATTCATGAAGTTAAATAAATAATTAAATGAAAGTGGTTTATAAAATAAAAATAATAATGGTGAACTAGCCTACAATGTCAGTTTTAATCTTACCAAGAGCCACATGTGGGTCCCAACCCACACTTTGAAAAACACTGGTTAAAATGTGGCATTGTTTCTGCCGAACTGATCTCATCCTGACAAAACAACCCAACAACTAACAAGAGCTAAACAGAAACCAAATCAATTTCTTCAACTTTCATCATCTATTAAAAAAAATTATTCATTTTTCAAACGTGTAAATGTGAATTGATTTACCTTGTACATAAATGTAAGGTCCATGTCCTTGTAAAGAAAGGTAGCAACTATTTTTATTAAACTCTACAGCACATACTGTAAGCTCATGTGCACACGCACGCACACACGCACACACACACACGCACAGTCCTTGACAGCTATATTATGAAACCCCTTAACACACTCGCACACACACACACACACACACACACACACACACACACACACACACACACACACACACACACACACACACACACACACCTACACACACACACACACACACACACACACACACACACACACACACACACACACACACACACACACACACACACACACACACACACACACACACACACACACACACACACACACACACACACACACACACACACGCACACACACACACACACACACACACACACACACATACCTTTATTCAACCCTCCAATGCACAAACAGTGCCATGTACCCAGGGTATACTATATTATAGCCCTAAGCGGGATTGGTTACAGCCCATATCCTTCTCTCTCTCTCCTCTCTCCTCTTCTCCTCCTCTCTCTCCAATGAGGGGCCTCGTGGGTACGGCCAGGAGGACGTTTGAGTGCTACTGTCAGATGAAAACATTGCATCTTCAAAATAATAGAATTAAAAAAAAAAGAAGATCAATCAATCAATAAGTAAATCAAATGAACGGATTATTCTCTGACCGCTGTGCAGGAAACTCTACAACCCATATTGAAGAGATGCCATTGGCTTTACAGGTTTACCGGGACAGCAAGTGAAAACCTCTGATTCAAGTACAGACATGGAAGCCTGAAAGGAAAACCCACATGTATCATTTCTATAATACTGCACAGCTCAATGTCAATTTGTGAATAATATACATGTAAACACACCTCTCCTCATAAGCTGAACACCAGAGAGACGCTAATGATGACCCTGGAGCTCCACAGACAGTGAATGATGGACCAACTCCCAGGACACTGTGACAGTTCCCATGGCGAAGCCCTACATTTATAAATGGAACTCATTATGCAATAGCTCACATAGCTCACATAGCCAGTCAATGATTCATTTTCGATGGACCAACTCCAAAATATTCAAGTCTGATTTCCAGTTTAGGGAAATCCACCCATCCATTTGTAAGATGGGGTTTTGGTTGTTGGTGATTACATGATTGTTGTTTTTTCTAGTGATAGCATTTTCTAGTTATTTTGATCAAGGTTTTTGATCAAGAGGAGGGAATGTTAATGAAAATATTATATGTTTCAAACTTTCATCCGTACATCATCATCATCATCTGTACAGCTTACTGGGCCTATTAGTGTGTACAGTGTTCTAGACAGCATGTGTATAGCTCTGTTAAATTTACATATTCTCTGTACAGCCATGACTATAGTTAGTATAGTTAACTAGTATACAGTTTCTCAGACACTAGGGCAACAGTCTTAACAGTGTTCTTAAAACAATGACCACGGCCCAGGACAGTTTGTCTTTTTTGTTTGTATTTTCAGAATATGTCATCTTGTCCTTTTCTTTGTTGTCTTTTGTTTCATATCAATCTTGTGTCAGATATGACAAAACCCCTAAACCCATCTTTGTTTTCATTTAGTCATCTTCATTTGTTATTCCCAGCTGGTGTATTTAATTTTAAGTCTGACCAGAGCTTTTTCTCACTTTCTGGTCAGTCGCTTGTGTTACACTTGTCTCTGATTGTAAACTGAGGATACTTTCTGTGGCCACAGAAAATAAACTACTATCTTGGCTCCTTTAAAATATTCCACAACAGTTTTGGCAGATTATGTCAGGCGGCCAGGTTTCTCAGAGTGAGCGCGTGATCTTGGAGGATGTTTTGGCGGTGGTCAGACCCCTTTACTCCTAGTGAAGACCTGAGCATGCCTGGTGTCCCACTCTCTAGTCTTCATGGAAAGAAAATTCAATATTGGTGAAACATTAGGTGCTGACGCTTCAATCATACAGATTAACAACTCGTTAGGACCACAGAAGACATTAGAATCAGAAGAATAAGGTTTATTGCCAAGTATTTACACGGAAATCGACTTGGTGGAATACATCTAAAATAATATAAAAGGGAATATAGAAATTAAAAAAATAAGTATATATTAGGGCTGCTCGATTATTATAATCACAATTATTTTGGTCAATACTGAAATCATGATTATTGAACACGATTATTCATTGACTTTGGAAACAACATGCATTTAAAATATGGCTTTCTAACAGTGGATTTACTTGAACTTTAAATATAATTCAACTGAAAAACTAAAACCATGACCTGGCTAAAAGACTTGACCCGTCTTAAAAACATGACCTGTCTTAAAAACATGACCTGTCTTAAAAACATGACCTGGTTTAAAAACACGACTTGGCTCAAAAATATGACCTGGCTCAAAAACATGACCTGACTAAAAGTTGATCATAATGTATCCATAATTGTTAGAAGCCAAAATTGTAATAAGACATTTGATTAATTGCCCAGCCCTATTAGATTAGATTATATTAGATTCAAATGTATTGTCATTATACAGCACAAGTACAGTACATCGAATATTATATTCAGTATTTTGTGCTCGTTAGTGATTATTCCGTTGTTTGTGTATCCGTGTCACAGCCGTAAAATTATGTGAATCCCTACCCACCTTCAAAACCACTCTCAAAGAGCACCTACGGGAGGCTGCATTTCGAAAATGGCCCCTGTAAATGTCCACCCCACCCAACCCCCTCCAATGTACAGTTTCTTCCCCCTCAAATGTATATACTCTCTGAAAATGGGGGACCCTGATGTAAACAAGACGAAAGTCTTTCTCTGGTCTGCATCCCCTTAACAATTGTGTGTATTGAGCCTTACTGTATTGTACCCATTCTGCAATCTGTTAATACAATTTTCATTCAATCAATCAGGGTGCAATTAGCACAGTGCAAACCATTCCTTGTGGATCTAGCCCTCTGTCTCTTAAACAGTACTGTATATTTGTATATCTTGTATGTCATAAATGTCTGGATGTAACAGTACTGTTTATCTGTATGTCGACTATGTCATAAATATTATGATTAATTGAAAATGGGGATCCTGATGTAAACAAGACGAAAGTCTTTCTCTGGTCTGCATCCCCTTAATAATTGTGTGTATTGTGCCGTACTGTATTGTACCCATTCTGTAATCTGTTTTGAATGAATGAATGAATGAATGAATGAATGAATGAATGAATGAATGAATGAATGAATGAATGAATGAATGAATCAATCAATCAATCAATCAATCAATCAATCAAACAATCAATCAATCAATCAATCAAACCCTGTGTTGTCCTCCTTTGTTGACAGAATCTGGCTATGGGGCGACAATAATGTGGTCAAGAGGCATGGTTTCTATCTTTAGCCTTTGGCGTGGTTTATTATTCACATGGTAAGCAGCAGTACAAGAGATCTCCTCTCGGTGAGAGGCAGGTGGGAAAGAGGTAGAGGGGGAGGAGACATCTCCTTAAATACTCGCCACCTGGTGGCAGCATTAGTGGCTCCGCCTAGAGCGCCCTCTAGTGGAAACAGTTATGTATACAGTTAGACAGTTACTTGCAATCCTACATAGAACCTCTAACTTTAACACTCCCACATAGGGTTGTATAGCACACTGTATAACCTCTTCAAAAACAATTTACAAAGAAAATAATACAATTCAGAACATCAAAAAGAATATGGCAGTCAATATTTACGCACTAAACATGACCTCTGCAAATCTCTTCAATTTCAATTTGGAAACAGGTTTACTCATAGTGTCTGCTACCATGTCGTCTGTTGGACAATAAATCAGTGTCATTATTTCTTCTCTGATGACAGATCTGATGAAATGATATTTTATATCGACATCTATGTCGGCACACAGGGTTCCTAGCAATCACAATGGTTCCCTGGTTGTCCTCATAAACAACAGTCTTCACATAGGTGTCCATCACTTCGAGCAGTTGTTCTAGATAAACACATTCCTGCATTGTCATAGCTAGAACCATACATTCGGCTTCACAAGTTGATAGTACCCCTGTGGGCTGCTTCTTTCTGAAACACAGCTGTTTATCTGCTGTACCTTTGAGATAACGAAAAACATGTTTTGATGTAATCCAATGCTCCTCTGTGAGGTCAGCAAAATGATGTGACAACTTACTCACTACAAAACATAGGTCAGGGCGAGTACATGTTGTCAAATAAATAAGGCTACCCACAGCTTCTCTGTAATTTTTTTTTACATCAGTCAAAACGTTTCAGGATCTTTTCCACATAATTAAATCATTTTGAACATGGTAAATCATCCACTTCTGTATTTAAACATAGAATCCATTTCTGTATTTAAACATGGAATGCATTCCGGTATTTAAACCTGGAATCTACTCCTTCTGTACGACCGTGCTAAGTACACTGGGCTGAGGTGTCTCTGTTTCTTCACACCTTACTCTGGAGTCCAGCTCTGGCTCCTCTGTCTGTGTCTCGCTCTCACATGTTGTCTTTGTGACAAACTTGACTAGCCTGTGTTTCTGCACTCTCCCTTTACCGGGATGATAAACTAGGAAAGCTGGGCTTCCTTTGTCGTGCCCTACAAAGAGTCCTTTTTCACATCTGGACTCGAGCTTTCCTCTGTCCTGCAGGTAAGCATGACACATTGATCCAAATTGGTGCATTCTAGCTAGATTACACTTCTTTCCCGTCAGTGCTGTATACGAGGTGGTGCCCGTGTGCTTATTAAAGCACCTGTTTCTGGTGTAAGCGGCTTCTTGCACCGCATAATGCCATAGACTCTTATGTAAGTTACTGTCTACTAGCTTACACCTAGCCATTTCGAAAAGAGTGCGCCATTCCCGCTCTGCCACTCCGTTCTGGTGTGGGGAAGATGGACATGACGTCTCGTATCTTATCTTGTTCCTTCTCAACAGTGATTGGAACTATCTGTTTGTGAACTCGGTTCCGTTGTCGGACCTCAAGCATCTTACGTTACCGTAAGGGGCTACGTCTGCCAGGAATTTCTCCATGGCCTGGAGTGTGTCACTCTTTGCTTTGAGAAAGTAAACAAACACTGCCCCTGTGCACACATCTGTAAAAGACTGTACATATCTAAAGCCTCCTATGGACTTGTTGCTTACTGGACCGGCTAGATCTGTGTTAACTAGCGCAAGTGGTACCTTTACTTTTTCTGTGGGATTTCTGTTTCTCGATTGAGTAAACTTCCCCCTTATGCACACTACACATTCTTTGTCAGGTCTACGCTTTTCACCTTCAATGTGCATGCCTTCTGTCACTGCTTGCAGTTTCAGTAAATCCTCGTAATTGCAATGACCCATAATCTCATGCCATGTCTGAATATCGTGACTGACAGTCACGCTACACATATCATTATTATCATTACACTTGTCGTTGTCATTACACTCTGTTTGCAGATAATACATTCTCTGGTACATCTTTATGTTAAATCGTGTACCGTCAGGCTCTACAAGAAAATGTTTACCTTTACCTTTACTAATACTTTGGCACCGT
>NC_140180.1:91274342-91351842 GCF_963971535.1 Notolepis coatsorum
ACAGCCTGTGTTTCATGAAGTTACAGTAGGCCCACGACACCTCGGGAAGGATCCGCAGTTAGCCCCAGTCTCCCAGAACGGCCCCCTCCATGCTAGCTCTCATTGTCTGATTGATTGATTTATTGATTGATTGATTGATTGATTTATTGATTGATTTAACATTTTATTAACAAATTGCAGAATGGGTACAATACAGTACAGCTCAATACACACAATTGTTAAGGGGATGCAGACCAGAGAAAGACTTTCGTCTTGTTTACATCAGGGTCCCCCATTTTCAATTCATCATATATGACATACATGACATACAGGTAGACAGTACTGTTACATCTAGACATTTATGACATACCAGATCTACAAATACTGTATACAGTACTGTTTATGAGTACAAAAAGAGTCTAAGAAGAGAGTATATACATTTGAGGGGGAAGAAACTGTACATTGGAAAACATCTCAAATAATATTTCTCCTCAATCAAATCCACTGACGTCCTTCCAAAGCTTCTTCCGTCGTCTCATTTGCCGCCTTTTGCAAACTCCGCCCACAAATCCACAACTCTCCCAATAATGGTAAAGTCGATCGTGGCGTGTATGCCTTCTACGACGGAACTGCGTTTCTGCGTTCGAGTTTTGCGCTCTGATTGGCCAGGTCATGTGACATGTGCGCCAATCGTGGGACAGCAAGTTCTGCGCCTATTTCCGGGTCTAACAGCCTGCAAACTACTACCTGCCGTTCTATCGCCATGCTCTAAGACAAACTCTAACCGTAACCAACTTCGAAAGAGTGCCTAAGCTTAACCGTCGGAATCAGGGCAGGCGTTCTATCGCCATGCTCTAAGACAAACTCTAACCTTAACCAACTTCGAACAAGCGCCTAAGCTTAACCAGTGTAGAAACTTGCGGTCCCACGATTGGGCGTACATGTCACATAACCAGAAATGACCTGGCCAATCAGAAACGCGGAAACCCAGTTCTGTTGTAGACGGCATTCAGGCGTCCAGATACTTCAGCACCCTGTAATGGTAGACTGATCCCCAAAGGGCTGTGGGTGTAGAATTGTTAAATGCAAATGGTTGAAAATCCCCTCAGACTGAACGTGGCCATCTGCAATGTATCATTCACTAATGAGACGCTACAACACCATGATATTCAACAATAGTTGTCGTCCGGACCCCCAGGAAGGGGATAGAATGCCTCCTGGTGAGGTGGCCGGGGTTTTTTTCATGGCGATGTTGTGCAGGACACAGCAGGCCACGATCATCTTACACACCTGAAACAACGAAAAAATAGCAATAACAAAATGGAACAAATTATTGTATTAGGCTGCGGTGGGCGCTCTAATGTTTTAGCACGAATCAAACACAATTGCTCAGCTGTTGCCTTCATACGTCTTCTCTGGTTTGTACAGCAGCTTGCCATCTGCTGCATCCAAGCACATGCAGCGTCTTCTCAGCAGTCCGGCACTGTGCTCGGCGGCGGCTCTCCTTGAAGGCCACCTCCTGCTCCGTCTGAGGGTTGGTGCTGAGTGGGGTCATCAATATAGGTCTCCTAATAAAACAGGTCATTAGAAGAATAGAAGCCTACTGTTGCTGGAACGATTAATTATGCACAGATACTTACCAATCAGCCATGCGTCTCCAGCGTCTGCTTGCTCGAGGTGCCCACCCACAGAGCATGTGCACCTCCTGGGAAGCGGGAGACCACGTCGAGGAGGTGGTTCTGAGCGTCACAGATGATTTGAGCATTGATGGAGGTAGCCTGTCAGTCTAGAAGACTAGTCTAGATGTTGGATGGACTCTAGAGGCATATGCAATTATGACAGCTAGACCTCAGGCTGACTAAGTGCTCACACCTGAGCTTGATAGAGTATTTAGCACAGCTTCCTTTAGAATATAGCTCAGTTCATTCATTTGTTTGTATGCACTGGAGAAGGCCTATAGAGAGGCCGAAACATATTTTTTTTATTGTTCTAATATGAACCAAGCAATTTATTAAAGCTTTTTTATACATGAAGAGTGCCTGGAAATTCTTTGTTTTTTGTTGATGGAGTGGTATTGCTTCGTGTTGAGATACGGAAACGCATCTGGGGAGGGTGCCATGATGCGCACGCGTGTGCAGTCAATTACGCCGATGATGGGCAGACAGACTGTCGTGGAATCCGCTCTTGACTGGGATCTGTTGCTGTTCAGTATATGGGAATTAGATTTATTGTGTGGTCAGTTGTAGTGTTCCATCCATGACTCGCTGGAGGCCGCGGCTGATGGATGGCTGCGATATGCCCACCCTGTCTCCTATAGCTCCCTCCCCTAAAAAGCCCAGGATGGATCGTACCTGGACGTGTGGTGGCACAGAGTTTGAGCATCTGGTCTGGCTCCACAGTGCTGGCTCCAGGGTATAGGGAGGTGTAGTCTAACGTCACGTTAGTTTCCCGCGCAGTCCACCCGTATAGGGATTTATCATTGGGAAAATGTATTATCGGCTATTGTAATAATTCTGCCTCATTGAACATTGGCAAGCTTTCCATTTTTGCACAAAATGAGTTCCCTTCTATCACTAACATTATTGTTTAAGCATTTTTGGTTGAAATACAATTATAAATAATAATATTATGATTAATTGCTAATTGTTTCATGTTGAGCTATAGATTATGGATGAATACACACCAGGTACACCATGCAAATGTTCATGCTTTATTTGTTTTAAACAAGACGATTTAGAAATGGGCAATGGGGAAATACATTGCAATTTCAAGCGAGGTGGACCGGCCGGAAACAACAATGACGTAACCACTACACCTCCCTATTGCACAGCTCCATTAGGACATGTCTTGGTAGCCTGAAGGGTCCCACTAGGTACTCATCGCTCTCTGCAAATAGGTCTGCATGGTCGTGGTACTGGCGCTCCCTCAGCGCATGATCAACGATATCTTCCAGGAGCAGTAGATGTTGTGTGTGTAGGCCTAGGGTGCAGACCTGGCCCTTTTAAATAGCGCAATTGATCACAGATCACATTGGATGACATGGTTCAATTTACATGATTGATGTTCAAGTACACATGCAAGTTCAAGGATTTATTTGTCACATGCAACAGCATACCAGTAAGATGAGCAGTGGAATGTTTCTCCACTGGCTCTTACAATGTGCACACTAAGCAAGGTAAAACAAATGTTTTACCAACAATGACAAGCCTACATGAAAGGAATGTGATTCAATTGTACAGTTGAGTTAAATACATTTACAGTAGGCTACTTGTGGATCTTGATAGGCACTATCTATATTATGTAGACCCACATGGTACATTTAGTTATGGATAATCACATTTGTATTTACTTTAACTTTTACTTTTAAGAAGGTGAACATCTCCATAGACAATTAGAGCTGACAGAGGATGGTTTAGGATGGGTACAATGCCCGGCAGAGAATGGGTTAATTTTTTATATTTTTTTTTTATTTTCCCATTCTAAACACTCGCACAGACCTTTGTGACTCATCTGAGACCTTGAAATTGCAATGACGATTGAATCCCGCCAGGTGGCAGTATCGCCTACCTCAAGAACAAACAACTAGGGACTCACTCTACTAGTAGGTTTGCGAGCAGCTGTGAGCAGGACGACAATGGCGGTCACCTAGAGCAAACTATTGGCTATTATGAAAAAGACTAAATGGATTATATGGATGATGATTATGGACGATAAGGTGCGTTTCCTAACGTTATATGTATTGATCCGTTTCTGATTCAAGACACTTGGACTCGAAGTGAGAAATGGAGTACCTCTAAAACAAAGGTAATGTCTATTTTACGTCTACTTTACCGAAACTCCATCATAAAACATGTGTTTGTATGATCAACCCCCATCCTAAAACATGCGTTTGTATGATCGCAGCATCGGAAAACGACCCCCCCCCCCCCCCCAGCTTTGTGAAGAAACAAGGTCATGTGTTTACCTTTGACCTGGCAATAATATAGGTTTCAGGCGAGCAGCCACGAGATTTGCGCATACGCTGCACAAAACACACTTTATCTCACAATCTAGAAAACCAGCCTGGATTATTTTGAAACAGGGCGATGTTTACCGTGGTATAGCGCACACACGAAGGGATGTAGAAATTAACTGTGTCGTCCCTAGTGTACTATAAATAGTGCCAAATGGGCCATACTATTGTCTCCATAGCTGTCAATAACGGTGGCGCCAGGGAGTAAAGATGGGAAAACAGCGTGGCAGTCAATGAGTTAAGAACATGGGCGCACTCCAATCTTGTCATGCACCTCCAGGTCTCCAGGCTTTCCGCCCACTATAATCCTTGGTTCTCCCACTCTATCCCGACCTAGCTACTCTCCCTCTCTCTCTCTAAGTACGGGATGGGGTGCAGGTGTGTGAAGACCGGAGGAGCAGCTGATTTTTCTCCTTTTCCAAATAAATACCAGCCATTTGGGTTTTCTCTGATTCCACATCGTCTCTGCCTGTTTGGGTCTGCATCTGGGTTCTGGCTTTAGTTAAACCGTTACAAATCTGACAAATCTACAACTGCTTTTACGGGTTCTTGGATCCTCTTCTTAGCTAAGAACAAATCCCAGATGAGAAACCATTCAGGAATGCCAGAGTTGTCCCTGGAACTTCATAAGTGTAATTAAGAAGACATTTCTTCTCAACTTTTTTCTTAATTTTTTTTATCCACTTTTTCTCCTCCTGTTTTTTTTTCTGTGTTTTTCTCCCATCCCAATTTAGTCGTTATGCCAATTCCCCCCCCCCCCCCCCCTCGTTGCTCGCATGTGCCCCCCACTGGTCGGTTTAGGGAGCCCTGAAGTCTATCAGATGCTTCCGATACATAGGAGACAGCCAGCAGCATCTTTTCACCTGCCAGCGCGGACTCTCATTGATGAGGTGTAACGTGTGGGAGGTCACACTACCCTCACCATCTCCCTCCCTCGCTGTGCGGGCGCCCTGACCGACCTGTAGGAGTCACTGTTTTACAACGACCAGAATACCACCCCACCAGCTTCCCTCCCGCTGACTCTGCCAATTGAGCCAGTATGACGGCTGGCCAAGCCGGAGGCGCCACTGACAGCCGGATTCGATACCAGTGTCTCTCACGTTGGTGACGAGCGCTTAGTCCGCTGCACCACCCAGCCGCCCCTCTTCTCAACTTTTTTTTTAACTGCGTTCAGGAATGGGGTCCAACTTATCAGATAGGGGTCCCTGAGACAAACCAAATGGGGGTCCCCGACCTATTGTACGTGTCAATTTGGGGGTCCTTGACGTGGTTTGAAAACCAGTGCTCAGTCTAGACAGAGTGAGAACCACTTCTAAAGAAGGTCCAGTGATTCCTGTTGATGACAAGCCTGCCAGCTTGATTACATCTGGAATAACAGAATCCACTCATCAAACAATCCACCTGGTGGGAAGGTAGGCAATGGATGGATAATAGACAGAGAACATTGAGATCACAGAACACACCGACTTCAAAGACTATTGACTAAAAACTAGGAATGTTCGATATTGGCTTTTTTACCGATACTGATATTGTCCAACTCTTAATTTCCGATACCGATATCAACCGATACTGATAAATATGCGGGGTTTCCCCCCCCCAAAATCACAACATTATGCATACTTTTCACAATAAATTAAATAAGAATTTGTTCCTACTTGCTTGCCTGGGTAAATAAAGGTTAAATAAATGTAAAAAAAATATAAATTTTTTTCTCTTTTTTTTGGGAAAACCGATACCGATAATTTCTGATATTACATTTTAATGCCAATATTGGCCAATAATATCGGACATCCCTACTAAAAACACCTTTATTTTAAAGGGCCATGTTGACAGAATCCGGCTATAGGGCGACAATAATGTGGTCAAGAGGCATGGTTTCTATCTTTAGCCTTTAACTGGTGTGGTTTTTTATTCAAATGGCATGCGCAGCAGTTCTAGAGTTCTCCTCTCACTGAGAGGCTGGGGGGAAAGAGGATGAGTGGGAGGAAACATCTCTATTTATACTCGCCACCTGGTGGTGTTCCTGAGTGGCTCCGCCTAGAGTGCCCTCTAGTGGAAACAGTTATATATGCAGTTAGACAGTTACTAACAATCCTACACAGAACCTCTGACTTCAACAGGCCACCTTTTTATTTTAATTCCTTTCATGTATTACAGTACTGGCAGATGTAAAATGGCATGCACATTTCAATTTGACTAAACATTTTAATTTTGAATGTTGCCAATGTTGTGTGCCTTCATTCATGGTCATTGCAGGCTCCACTCCTATAGGAATCTATAGGCGAGGTGTGCTACTTTCCCAGGAGTGGGTTACATGTTTCTCTCTCTCTCTCTCTGTACGGCTGACTGCCTCTCTATCTCGCTCACTTTAATCTTCTTTCTATACACATTCCTGAACTTGCTCTCTCTCTCTCTCTCCTCTCTCTCTCTCTCTCTCTCTCTCTCTCTCTCTCTCTCTCTCTCTCTCTCTCTCTCTCTCTCTCTCTCTCACATACACACACACACTCCTCCACACTCTCTCGCTAAAGTTCGGTCTATTCTTCTCCCTTTTTAAGTATCTCTGCATATTTCCCCCTGTAAGTCTTTTCAGCCTATTCCTATTGGGGCTGTAATTTATTTTTTCTCAAGACGGTCTCTAACATATTCTGCACACTGATGACTTGAGAGAGCTCCCTATCTGTCTGCGCTGGCTACAGAGAGAGCTCCCTATCTGTCTGGCTACAGCGAGAGCTCCCTATCTGTCTGGCTACAGAGAGAGCTCCCTATCAGCTGGCTACAGAGAGAGCTCCCTATCTGTCTGGCTACAGAGAGAGCTCCCTATCTGTCTGGCTACAGAGAGAGCTCCCTATCTGTCTGTCTGGCTACAGAGAGAGCTCCCTATCTGTCTGGCTACAGAGAGAGCTCCCTATCTGTCTGGCTACAGAGAGAGTTCCCTATCTGTCTGGCTACAGAGAGAGCTCCCTATCTGTCTGGCTACAGAGAGAGTTCCCTATCTGTCTGGCTACAGAGAGAGCTCCCTATCTGTCTGGCTACAGAGAGAGCTCCCTATCTGCTGGCTACAGAGGCGGACCATTAACAAAACAAAGCAATTTCCCCACACAAAGGCACAGAGAGCCATCCATCACTGAACCGCGAGAGGCAGGCAGCCAGGCAGGGAGTGTCTGGGTTGTAAAAACAACCAAGTTGTATTGTAACTGTATATTACTCCGAATTCACACGTCCTACACTAATATTTAAATAGGGTGGTTGCAGGTCCTTAAGAAGGGTTCGAATTTTTGGACGTATGTAATAGTGTAGTGGATGCAAATCTATTCGCTTACTATTTCGCAGAGTAAGTGTAAGTAAGAGGTCCACACCCATGTAGGCAACAGATCTGTTTATAACTGTTTGTGATCATAACTGTGGCTTGGTTGACTAGTCATACTTGTAAAGGAATTAAAATAATCATATTTAATCTGTAGGGCAGTGTTCTCAAATGTAATGTTATGTACAGTTTAAGATTTTATCTAAATGACACCAATATGAGAGATGAGATGACGTATCCTGTACATCACTACAGATACTCCCTGTTGGCCTATTGATATGAACTAAAGGAAAGATGTAATATCATACAAACATTCTAAATACGAGTTTCCTGTGGCAGTGTTTTCTAATGTTAATCAAGCTATAGCAATGCAATTCCACTGAACAGGTCTATACAGTAAGTCATGTTTTTTCAATCATATGTTTTGAGTCGATGTTTGAGGAATTAAAACCTAACTCTAAAATATCAGCTACTGTAGGAAAAATAGGAATGAGATTACAGATACAAAGGTATGTAAAGCAGGGATGTGTTTGTGAACAGGTGCAGGGTTTCATGCTGTTGGATTGTATTGCAGATCACATATTCACACAGCAGGTCACCAGAAGACAGACGGATGGACAGACAGACAGACATACAGACAGACAGACAGACAGACAGACAGACAGACAGACAGACAGACAGACAGACAGACAGACAGACAGACAGACAGACAGACAGACAGACAGACAGACAGACAGACAGACAGACAGACAGACAGACAGACAGACAGACAGACAGACAGACAGACAGACAGACAGACAGACAGACAGACAGACAGACAGACAGACAGACAGACAGACAGACAGACAGACAGACAGACGGGCGGACGGACGGACGGACGGACGCTCTTGTTTATTACAGAAGCTCCTGTTTCAATCTGCAGTGAGGAATTAGAGGCAGATTTAATGCACGGCGCTGCCATATGAACCAGACTGCATGAGAACTAGTTTGCTTGGCAGACAGGGGCTCAGCGGCGGCTGCTTCTCAGTATTGTCTGCTCAGTTTACAGATGAAGGAGAGACAGACACAAGATAAGAACAGTCACCAGGCGCTTCTGTCTCTCTGTCTTGCTTTCCTCCTTCCTTCCATTGCACCTGTTCTATCTCTCTCTCTCTCCCTCACCCTCTGTATCTCTTCCTTCCTCTCTCCCTCTCATCCTCTCTCTCCCTCTCAGCCTCTCTCTCCTCTCATCCTCTCTCTCCCTCTCAGCCTCTCTCTCCCTCTCATCCTCTCTCTCCCTCTCATCCTCTCTCTCCCTCTCAGCCTCTCTCTCCTCCTCCATCTCTCTCTCTCTCAGCCTCTCTCTCCCTCTCATCCTCTCTCTCCCTTTCATCCTCTCTCTCCCTCTCATCATCTCTCTCCCCACTCTTTCATTATCCCCCTTTTTCCCACTCAGTCTCTCTCCCACCCACTCTCTCTATATATGTCTCTCTCCCCTTATCTCCCCCAGCCTATGCCCCGTTCTTCTTCTCTCTCCCTCTCTCTATCTGTCCATCCCTCCCTCAATCCCTCTCTATATCCCTCCACTCTTACCACCCCACCGCCCTCCCTCAACCCCTCTTTCCCTCCTGCTCTCTCCCTCCATCCCACCCCAACCCCAAACCCCTCCCTCTCTCTCCCTCCCTCAATCCCCCTCTCGCAATCTCCCTCCCTCCCTCCCTCCCTCCCTCCCTCCCTCCCTCCCTCCCTCCTCCCTCCCTCCCTCCCTCCCTCCCTCCCTCCCTCCCTCCCTCCCTCCCTCCCTCCCTCCCTCCCTCAAGCCTTCTCTCTCCCCCCTCTGTCTCCCTCCCTCTCCGTCAGGACATCCTCCTATCTGTATTTGCCACTTATCAGTCCCAGCACAGCAGCAGCAGCAGCAGTAGTATAAACACTTGAAGATGACATATTCTGCAAATGTACTTAAAGGTCTCTCTCCCTCTCACTCCCTCTCCCCCCCTGCCTCTCGCAGTCACAGTCGGGACATCCCTCTATCTGTATCTGGTCAGCGCAGTAGCAGCGTTAGCCGGTGCAGAGCCTTCGCGTGTGACAAGTGTATTTAGAGGTGTGTTGTATCGGAGCACGGTGTGAGTGTGTGTGTGTGTGTGTGTGTGTGTGTGTGTGTGTGTGTGTGTGTGTGTGTGTGTGTGTGTGTGTGTGTGTGTGTGTGTGTGTGTGTGTGTGTGTGTGTGTGTGTGTGTGTGCGTGTATGTGCGTGCGTGTGTGTGTGTGTGTGTGTGTGTGTGTGTGTGTGTGTGTGTGTGTGTGTGTGTGTGTGTGTGTGTGTGTGTGTGAAGGCTTCATCTCTTTACATTGTATTTCACAGAATGGACGTGGGGCCTTCTGCTCGCACACCATCGAGAGAAACAAACGATGGCCCACGGCAACAACACAAAAAAGAGAGAGAGAGAGCTGGAGGAGAGAGGAAGGATGTTTATACCCCCTGCAATGGACATAATTTACCCCTCTCTCTCTCTTTTCTCTCTGTCTATTGCAGTCTCCCTTTCTTTCTCTCATCCCCTCCCTCTGGGTCTCTCGCTCTCCTTCCGTAGCCATCTTTCTGCATCTCACACTCCCTTTTTATCTCTTTCTCTTTCGCTTACACACACACACACACACACACACACACACACACACACACACACACACACACACACACACACACACACACACACACACACACACACACACACACACACACACACACACACACACACACACACACACACACACACACACACACACATTTAACAGGCACAGCGACAGACACAACCTTCCCCACACACACACACACACACACACACACACACACACACACACACACACACACACACACACACACACACACACACACACACACACACACACACACACACACACACACACACTGTCAATGCGCAGGTTAGAGATACAGACGGGGAGGGAGAGATGGAAAGAGAGGAGGGGAGAGAGGAGGAGAGGAGAGATATGGGGAGGAGGAGAAGACAGGAGAGGAGGAGCCGGGGGAGGAGATGAGATAAGAGAGGGAGAGGGGAGGAGGAGGAGGAGAAGCGAGCGGAGGAGAGAAAGGATACAGTGACATCAGCCAAGTGTGACACTGGGGCTCGTATTTCTTCCTCTGCCCGTATGGGGCTCTGGCTCTGGCTCTGAGCAGAATACTGAACAAGCCCACTGCAGCATGTGAGGCCAAGCCCCAGTCTCCACCAAGCCCCTATAGCCTCATCTCTCCTCCCCAGTGCTGTAGCCCGAGACCAGGCATCAGCCCTCACCCCTATGCCCTATTATCCCCTTTCTCCAGGCACGGGCGAATTCCCAGCCCTCTCCTCCAGCCTTAGTCCGTTCCCTCAGTCATCTACCCCAGGCTCAGTGCCATATCCTGAGCCTTGGCCTCCTTCCCAGCTCTCTCCCCAGCCCCGTAGTGCCTTTCCTGGCCTCAGCCCTCTCTCTCTCTCTGCCCGGCCTCAACCCAGAGCCCCATATAGCCCTGGTCAGTTACCCCACTCCGGGCATCCTCTCTGGAGCCTTGGCATTGCCTCGGCTCTCTCCTATTGTCATGCCCTTTCCCTCATTACCATTGCCAGAGTCATCTAACCTAAGCCCCCCAGCGCCATGTCCCGAGCCTTGGCCTTTGTGTCAACCCTCTCATCCAGATGCACGCTGCATAGTCAAGGACAGCCTGCCGATGTACCGTAGTAGCCTGAATAACTATACATTTATTCAGGTCTACGTGACGACAGGGCTCTTTTTGTGACGGGCGGGATGCGTTCCAGCATCAATCAAGCGTGGGAAGGCTCCAGCATCGCATGTTTTGAATGCATGATATGGGATTAACACTTTTTTGTCTCGTGACCCCGTTCCCGTGCCCGTCTGACGCTTCCCGGGTTCGGTCGGAACCGGGCGGTGGGCCAGAGCTCTGGAGTCAGGTAATGGCATCGAATCAACTATAGTAGACACTACTAGCAAGTATTCCAGACCACTTACTGTCCGACAGATGCACAGCATCGCAGGCTTCAAGGGGGGAGGTGTGTGGTCTGTGCCAGTGGCGTGCACAGATAGGGCCGAAGGGGGGCTTGAGCCCCTGCCCTTTTGCCCCAAGTGCCCCTCCCAAAAAAATATATATACTATATATATATATCAATTTAGAAACTTAAATTCATAAATGGTCAACAAAAAATATGAAGAATAATATTTCCTAATCAATCTCATATTTTTTATTCATAAATCTACATTTGCCAAAGTAAAACCTCACTTTCATGTTTTCAAGAAAGAAAGATGGAGCCAGTGGCGTGCACAGATAGGGCCGAGGGGGGACCCCAAGTGCCCCTCCAAATGAAGACGGAAATACTACTAGAAAGTACCCTGCATGCCCTCCCCCCTTGAGCCCCTGCCCCCCAAATTGTCTGTGAACGCCCCTGGTCTGTGTTGTTGTGAGCATAGGCTTTCATACTGTGGCGTTGAGATGGTTAGCTCCGGGTGACCTTTGCGCACTGATTTTCCGGCACAACACACGCACACACATGCATATGTGATGAAACGTAACATCTCGTGACGACCGTGATATTGGACCAAATGGAAAAGCACATCTCAGGGCAGTGAGCAAGAGGCTGAGCTCTCTCTCTCTCTCTCTCTCTCTTCTTCTCAGATCACCAAATAGGCAATAGCAAACTTAAATACTTAGCTAACCTATGAACACAGCCAGTGGCGTGCACAGATAGGGCCGAAGGGGGGCTTGAGCCCCTGCCCTTTTGCCCCTCCAAAAGAAATGTATGTTTTTGTCAAATATGAACACTGGGTGTTGGTGGGTTAAGTGCCCTTTTTGTAGCTTGAGCCCCTGCCCCCCAAATGGTCTGTGCACGCCCCTGAACACAGCTCAGAATGGTTAGCTCTGGGAGCTCTGTGTCGGCACAATCTGTAAGTGTTTGGTCTGAAGGCCCAGATGCACTGAAAGTGATAACTGAACCCTTGCACTGAAGAGCCATATAAGGCCAAGTCCATTTTGAAAAATCACTTGGGACTGTGAATGTGATATATCGCCAGAACGTACTCAGCCTCTACTGTCTTTAACTATGAATGAACACATCACCCTAACTTACCATCTTTAGATAATGAAGTTTGAAAACATTGTTCATATGCAAACAGGGGGGACTTGTATGGTTCATAGGTTTGGTACTGCTATATTAATTTGAAATGCTCCACACTACATTACTAGCAGTAGGTTTGGTGCTGCTATATTCATGTGAAATGCAGTAGGTTTGGTGCTGCTATATTCATGTGAAATGCCCACACTACATAACTAGCAGTAGGTTTGGTCATGCTATATTAATTTGAAATGCTCCACACTACATTACTAGCAGTAGGTTTGGTGCCGCTATATTCATGTGAAATGCTCCACACTACATTACTAGCAGTAGGTTTGGTGCTGCTATACAGTATGTGCAGCAGAGAGCACTTTTTTGTAGGCAAATGTCCACTATCTTAATCCATTACGTGAGTGTCTTTGTTTCGGTGTGAGGCTTATTACACCATCATGGTGGGAAAAGGCTTATAACATATTGAAACATCCCTGTAAGTTCTATGAAGTAAACATTGGGTGATGTCATGTGGATCTTGATTACAGAAAACAAGACGACTGAAATAGACTGAAAAACGCACATAACTTTACATGAAAAAAGGGAAAACGGATGGACATGGCTTTTGCAAATATAGCTATTGCCAGTAGCTATACAGTCAGTCTGATATTCTTTAGCGGTCCACTAGCCTAGGCTACATGTTGAAGCTGGTAGAGGCTGGTCATTGTCTCTTAATGTGAGCACAGCCAGCAAGATTTTATGAGCCAAATAAATTACAGAACATAGGCTTCACAACGCTAATTACACCCTATATCACTATATCAGTTTGAGATAAAACATTTATTTGAAACCCTTCTGCTCTAATGTGCTCATCCGTGCCTGTTAAATGTGGATCGTGCTGTGATTGGAATTTGGGGGAAGAATCCAGCTTTTAGGTTTAGGTCACTGGCAAATTTGCCATTTCATGACAGGTTTAATTATGCCCTGATGATCATCGATTATTAACAGGAGTGTAAGTCCATTTGGAAAATTCTCTCAAATGTGCATTCCTAATTCTGAGTGAGTGAACATTCAAATCTAAATCGATGTAATACAGTGTGACTGCAGACCATAGCCTTTAATTGTCTTAATCGTGATATTACTCCCTGATAATCTATACTACTGTGCAATATATAAAGAACTAAAGAGCCTTTCTCACATGCCTGGTCTATAATAATAATAATAATAATAATAATAATAATAATAATAATAATAATAATAATAATAATAATAATAATAATAATAATAATAATAATAATAATAATAATAATAATAATAATAATAATAATAATAATAATAATAATAATAATAATAATAATAATAATAATAATAATAATAATAATAATAATAATAATAATAATAATAATAATAATAATAATAATAATAATAACTTTATTTATATAGTACCTTTCATACATTTTTGGATTGCAGCTCAAAGTGCTTCACAGCAAATAGCATAAAATGAACATAGGCATACCATTTGCATACAGTTGACAGAATAAAAGCTATGTAGAAAGTGGAGACATAAGTACAGTGTTGCTCGAAAGCATGTGAACCGCCCCGGAACAGCCAGTCCCCCAAACACCCCACACATCAATCCCCACCACATCCCCATCCAAGACACACCCCCCGATAAAGCACGTCATGACCGAAGGAAAACAAAAATAGCCCGAACACACCCGGATCATTCACCAAATACATTGACCAAACATGAAACACCCTCGTGCGCACAAGCATGTGAACCCCTGGCACCCAGCACCCACCGGCAGTGGCACCCACGGCCCCAACCAAACCCCCCCCCCAGACCTATAGGCCTGCCTGCGGTCATTTCAGGAATGTTTTGTAACTAGTTGGGTTTGCAGGCTTTACTTTAAACTTTATAAGTTTGTTTACGCGTCAGGCTACCAGAACAAAAACATCCCTGAATAAATAAAGTGGCTCAGCCTAAAACAGTCTTTCTTTTATTATCAGGACTGTGTACATAAACAATCAGTCACGTAATCTCCTCAAACAGCCTCGACTTGTTCACCGGGGCCTCTTATGACGCTCCAAAATGAAACAGCTTGGGAGTAGGGGCGTCGAGGCAGTTTTTGGTGCATGTTCTGACATTTAAAACAATCATTCTACTTGAAGAAGTGCTCATCAGACGCTACCAAAGCATTTGGACCTTTAGTGTGAGCGAATGACTGATGAATGAATAGGTGAAAATCCAAACTCTAAACTCTAACGAAAATGGCGGGATCAGCACTGGAATCAGAATTCGTTTTGGACCAAGCCTTGCGCTGGTCGCGGCACGTACGTAGCTCTCCCCATGTCAGCCCACGCGTTGTTTACCACACGCATGTAAACAACACGCACAAATCATGACTCATCATTTATAGCCCTTGTCCAGCTCCAGCCCTGATGGGACCGCCACGCGCCCAGTGCAACTAGAATGGCTAGAATTATTGTGGTTATCTCCCCTTGACACACCTAAGATGGCTGCCATATAAGTAATAAAATCATTATTTTCATGGCAATAATAACCACGCTTTCAGTAGTGCATAAGTGTCAGAAAAAATTGAACATTTTATGCAATTCTAAATGGAGAGTTCAGCCATTACGACGTGACCGTGATAACAGTGACTTAACGAGACTCGCTGCATTCTAACGAGAGTCGTTTCCGCCAACATCACCAGATATTCTGTGATGGCTATATGAACCAGGCACATGATGGCTGGAAGGACCACTGGAAGCAGTTTGAAATGAGAATTCCTTCTCAAATCAATTATAATTCCGGTGAACCTGAGATAGCAAATAATAATAATAATAATAATAATAATAATAATAATAATAATAATAATAATAATAATAATAATAATAATAATAATAATAATAATAATAATAATAATAATAATAATAATAATAATAATAATAATAATAATAATAATAATAATAATAATAATAATAATAATAATAATAATAATAATAATAATAATAATAATAATAATAACAATTTATTTCTGTAGCACCTTTCGTACAAAAATTGCAGCTCAAAGTGCTTCACAACAGAAAAAAGACAGGCATAAAATGAGCACATAAAGTGCAGACATATAAAATCACAGTCTTTCACATTAGGATCTAACATCCCAACAGGCCACCTTGTTTATTTAAACAAATGAGAATATCAAAAGGAGAAACCAAAGCTAACTTAAAACAGCACATTTTGAATGAATCTACTTTGTTTGACTGATATCACCCCTGGCTGTCCGTTCACGTCTGCAAATTGAAGCTAAGGTGTGTGTTGTTAGCAGCTGGGAAGGTAGACAAGGTACATACTGTACATCCTCATGCCTCTTGATTCTGCTATAGCTTGTTGAACACAGATCTAACATTTACACTCACTGGAGAGAGAAAGAGATCAGACTTGGTAAATCAAAGTATACGAGCGATAAGATCCCAATTCAGAAGTATGTGGTGGAATGTTTTTTTTCATATGGAAATCAATCAAATCCCCTGCTATCTCGGTGACTGCAGATGTCTCTAAACATTTGATCATACCAGAGGGAAGAAGAGGAAAGTGATGATAAACAGGCCTTGCCCTTTTTAACTGATGTTTATCTTTGTGCAGCATGTGTGTGTGTGTGTGTGTGTGTGTGTGTGTGTGTGTGTGTGTGTGTGTGTGTGTGTGTGTGTGTGTGTGTGTGTGTGTGTGTGTGTGTGTGTGTGTGTGTGTGTGTGTGTGTGTGTGTGTGTGTGTGTGTGTGTGTGTGTGTGTGTGTGTTTGTGGGGGAGTGGGCTGTGTGTGTGTATTGGGGGTGTGTGTGTGTGTGTGTGTGTTGATGTGTTGCTACACATCTCTGTGTGCATACTTATCGAAAACACAATAGCATAAAGCCCCTACACTGGGAATTCTAAATTGAAAACCGAGCGATAATATCCCCTTGGCGTAAACTCACACATTATAGTTGTGATATGCCTTGCTTTCTGTCTGAATTGGATCCTCTTTCATGGTCCCGTCGGGAGGCTGGGAGCTGGCGGTTTGGAGGCTGGCTGGAGGACGAGCTCAGAGCCTGAGGTGCCTGTCAATAGCCAACAGCCGTGAGTTATGGCCGTACTTCTACAGCTAGATCGGCAAGAGTAATGGTGTACGGCTATGGATTTGTATATCTACATCCCCTTGGAAAGTCTTTAGCCCGACGTTACTCTGTCCTAACAAGTTTCTTCACTGGCGATTACAGTATAAGTACTTGTGACAAGACTACAGACATGATCCCGTTTTTAAACAGTCACTGTCACTTGACAAACCAAAGAAAACTAAACGTGGAATGCCCGTCTGTATGTGTAGGTTATGGTCCCCGGCCCCTGATGATCGAGCTCTGATTGAAAGCAAACACATCTGCACTGTGTGTGTGTTATTATTAGTTATTATTTATGGACATAATGCCCGATGCTCCATCTTCAGTTAAAATGTACAAACACTCTTGTGTTTCAATTATGTTCAAACCAGTGTAGTAGTCGAGTCACTAAATCTCGAGTCCGAGTCGAGTCTCGAGTCCCCAATGTTCGAGTCCGAGTCCAAGTCCGTCCGAGTCACCAAAGAAGAGCCAGATTCGAGCACCAGTCGAGTCCCCATTACGCTAGTCCGAGTCCGAGTCTAAGGCCCCGTTTAGACAAGCGTTTTGTGAACAGAAACCGCAAAAGTCATCTTGCGGTTTCACTTTTAATTTTACGTTTAGACGAGCATTTTGGAGTGGAATTCTCCGTGCAGACGACGCTGTAATGACGGAGACCCGCTGTCACACGATTGGCGCATATGTCACATGACGTGCTGTGAAGACCCGCCCTACTCTGCCTCTGATTCGCAGACTATGGATGGGGAATGTGATTGCACCAAAGCAGAGTCACTCACAGACAGTGGGTCCACTCACGCCGCGGGACAGATTCTTGTGTATTTAACCCTTTCACTGCCACACGACAGCCGGTTGTGTGATAGTAAAGGGGTAACCTTCTGTCGTGTGGCAGTGAAAGGGTTAAAAGTACTGCCAATGTAGCCTTCAGGTGATCTCCGTTGATATAAGTCAGACATACTTGCTTTGTTTACGTCTCGGCTACTGGCGCATACCTGCTACCTGTGACGTAAGCAGTACGCGCGACCAGAGCCGTGACAAACCTTTCGTCATCGTTTTATCAGATTTATACGTTTTAACAGACGAGAGCGCAAAGCTTTTGCGTTTCTAGGAATTCCACCCTGGAAGGTAGTCTCACTTTTTTGCGGTTTCACCCCGTAAAAACGCCGTTTCCGTATAAACGAAAGGCACATCCGAAAAAATATTTATTTTTATTATCTAAACGGGGCCTAAGTCATCAAGGTTGAGTCCACTCAACAGTGCTCTTGCTGGAATTTGATGTCAAATCTGTGTAAGCAAAGCGCACGATTCGGGGCGTCTCTTTAGGCATCTTAAGTACTGAACATGAGGGTATCGACGTGAATCCGCATGTAGGTGGAACACACGTGTCTGCCCGTGCACGCAATTAAATAATGTCACAGTATTAATATAGCCATCAATATCTTATGCCAAATGATTAGGGCCTCTTCCGAGTCCGAATTCAGTCAATGCTTGAGTCCAAGTCCAAGTCATCAGTGCTCAAGTCCAAGTCGAGTCACGAGTTCTGAAAATCAGTCCAGCGAGGTCACCATTTTAGAAGTCGGATGTACTTTTGATTACAATCTGGAAGAGGCATTGCTCACCAAGGTTTTAAAGTACCAACTGATCAAGGATTCTATTACACAGCTTGGGTACAAAATGTAAATTCAATTGCTGGTGTTTATATTTGGAAGCCTATAGGTTATGTCCACAGACTAGTTGTGAGGGGTCTGCAGATGGCAGGAATGTCCAAGCCAAGAGTTAAGGCATTGGCAAAGTTCTGCTTTATATCTGTGATAATTGGCAGTCGCCACATTTGGAGGGTTCACCGCTTCCTGTACCCATAGACTTGGATCTAAAATGCGAACACAAATAAAGATGTTAAAATGTGTGTGTGTACAGTATGTATGTATGTACTAGGGGTGGGAATCGCCAGAGGCCCCGCAATGTAATATTCATACAACATCTGTTTTATGGGGCAACAGTGGTTCAGGAGGTAGAGCGGCCGTCTGGTAGTCAGAAGGTTCCTGGTTCGATTCCCGCTCCTCCCGGGCAGTGTGTCGATGTGTCCTTCAGCAACACACTTAACCCCTAATTGCTCCCGATGTGCAAGGTTGGCACCTTGCATGGTCGCCTCCGCCATCGGTGTGTGAATGTGTGAAAATTGGAAAGCGCTTTGGATAAAAACGCTATATAAATGCACCATTTACCATTTATCTAATAAAGATACAGTTTTCAGTCTGTTCATCTCACTTCAATCATTTGTATTGCACCAAAATTGGATTGTCAAGCAGCATTTTTTTAACACTTTAATCGCCAAAAACGCCGTAGGACCTCTTTCCCCGCCATACTCATTCTGCCAAAGACGCCGTACCACGTCTTTGATATCAATATTTCAAAAATCTGTGATCGAAATCATATATCTCCCCCGGAGACTTGAGATCTACTGTTGAGCCCCTCTCAACTCTCCAACGGTTCAAGAGCGCCATCTGGTGGCCGATCGGCGGATCGCCCAGAGCGGAAACAGGAAATGGAAGCTGGTGCTGATTTCAATTCGGTCCGATCACTCGGTAATAGTCCCAGGACTCGAGCTAGACACAACGGATAGCAATCCGTTACCAATAACTCGATAAACAACATGATTTGGACGTATATACTATTATACAACCTGGAAATGGATCGCATATTTCTACATCCCATAATAGGAATATTTCTGTTCCACACTCATCGCCCAACGCTATGAGGAAGCTACGGTAAGATTCAGCATTATTTTTTAACGTGTTCGATACTAACTGCTCTAATGATCATATCACCCACACTAGATGAATCATCTAACGTTGGCCACGGAATTATAAACGACCCCCCCCCCATCCGGTCAACATCAGATGATCAGTAGTAACTTCTAGAAGCACGTCCATTTGAATTTTTTTATCTCGCGCAGATCCCTATCAAACTGTATTTCATCATCAATATAATGCATTTGGGGCTATAAATCACGTTCTGGAGAAAGCTGCAGAAAACGATAAAAACATACTTATACTTTAGACCGTATTTTAGTATGAATATGTGAATGAAAAAGTATAACGTTGCTACACCCTGAACAATAGATATAGGACGTTGAATGGGCCATAGTAATGGTAATTTAACAATACAATTTAAAAAGTTATAGCCCTGCAAAGAAGGTAAACATCCCCATAGACAAATAGAGCTGGCATGGGATGGTGTATTCTGAATTTAAGCCTGGCGATCAGAGTGTTAATAACATATTGATACTCAGTGTCTACATATCGCCACACAAAATATCATGATACTATGTTATATTGTTTGTTTCCCCACGCGTTGTGTTCATGTGTGTCCTTGAAGCAGTTAATATACTCTTCTATGTTGTTGTGCTGTTTGCCTCAACTTGCTCCATAATGACTGGAAGCTGTTTACGTCCCTTGGTTATTCACAATTTAAATGGACATCAATAATTCATTAATGCGTTTTAAATGTGTGTGTGTGTGCGCGTGCATGCTGCAAACTCATTAGCTGAGGAAATGATTCTGGAAAACCGTTCGCTCGTCCCCAGTCCAGAAATACTTTTCTCCTGACTACCAAGCTTTTCTCAGTCCAAATGATTACTACAATTGGCAACGACACACACACACACACACACACACACACACACACACACACACACACACACACACACACACACACACAGATCCCCCCCATGGCCCCCAACTCTACAGATGCTGTCTAATATAGCTGGCCGGCTATCACCACTGGGTATCTCTGAGCACAGCCAACATTGTGATCCAAAATGTTAAGTGTGATCGTTTTTCCAATACACCGAAGGCCACAGCTACCGCTCATCTGCATGCTAAACCGCAGTACTGTGTTAGAGAAGATGGCAGATTTGCACAACAGGATGGAATAGAAATGAACAGAATGGAATAGTAAATGTTTGTGTTCTCTATATCTACATACGGAGGATGACTACAGAGGACTAGAAATCAATAGGATAGATGTCCGTGTTGTCAGTTTAGCTTCTCCAATTGATCATATTCACATGGCAGCCATTTTGCTCTTATGTCATGCTCAGTTGGGTGTAAAGGAATCCCAACCTGAGCAGGACATAAGAGAAAAATGGTCGCCGTGTGAATATGGTCAACATACACAAGGCTACAGTATCTGTATTATAAACTGTAATGCTATATTATGCTAGAGAAAATGACTACAGAATAGTGTTTGTCCATTGCCTGGAGTAATCCAATGTCTCGACGCGCTCCCTAAACCTCCCTCATTAATAAAGAGACGTTCGTTTGGCCAAAACATTTGTAAAAACATCCTCATCCATTTGAGAGAGTAAATAACACTGTGGGGTTGTGGTAAAGTTCACCGAAACCCCTATCAGAAGAGGCAGCGGTTTATAGCTCTCCTGCCAAGAGAGATCAAACCTTGCCGTCAGCCTAATTGCAACGGGAGGAGAGGTATGTGTGAAAGACATAAAATGGAGTGATTATTATTATGGAGTTAATTAAAAACTATTTCCACTCTTTGCTCAGCTGTGGAAATCATAATCTCCAAATGAGAAACAGAAATGTAAATGTCTCCCTCCTTTTCTTCTCTTTTCCAATTGAGTTTGCCTCTCGATAATGATGTAGGGTCCACCGGCATTCGCTTCTAATTGCGGGACCGGTGCCCCTCCCACCCTTTGTGATGCGTAACATTCTGCATAATTAATTGGGGAGCTTTAGCGGTAATAGAATAGCCGGAGGGCCCAGGCGCCAGCCCTGACACGCACCATTAAAATGCAAATCAAGCACAGTGATATAAAACTGAAATCTATGTTGGTGTGGAGACTGTGGTAGATGAACATTAAATCACGCCAAGGCCCCTGGCCCGCAGATACAGCTCCCTGCTCGGTCCCTACCACGCTTAACGCCTTCGCTGCCGTGGTCAAGGCACGGCCAGCTGTCAAGAATAGAATAGAATAGGATAGAATTGGGCTTTATTTAATTTTATTCAAAAAAGTTACAGTATGAGTAGTACATAGTTGTTTGCAGCAATCATGACTGCTAATAAATTACAGAACAGGGTGGAAAGGAACCCAACCTGAGCATGACATAATAGCAAAATGGCCGCTGTGTGAAATGATGGTCAATCCTTGAAAGCAGAATGTTATCTTTCAAAAGAGACCAGGCTTATGCATGTGCTATAAGTATAAAGTTTAAAACTAAGCTTTGCAAAAAAAGGTTTGCAGTCCTCAAGTTCAAGTAAAAAAAGTGCCACTCATAACTTAATTTGTGTCAACTCCGTCAGACATACTAAAAAGTATCCTATTTGAATTTGTTCAGTCCAACAATACTTCAAAGTCCTCAAGCATCTAATAATAATATTTAGTTACTAGCTATTGACGGAGCTAGAGCGTCGGGAGTCGGGAGTGGTATTTAGTGTTTAATAAAATACAATATATAAACTTTTGTTCAGATTTCACACTATTCTGAAAAACCCAATTCCTAAATTACTTTATTTACTACCTCTGTTTAATGTTAAGACTATAAAATAACTTTTGTAACAGTTAATAATGTAAAAAATTATATTGAACATAATCCAAAGAGGATAGTCCTTGCAGATGTGTGTTCTCTGCTGGGGCTACAGTGGCTCACTGGAAAAATATAAGCAAACTGTCAGACAGATAATATTGCAGTATTGTCAGTAGTTCTCTTGATTGAATGTAGTGTTCTTTATTCTGATTTAAACATCCATATGACATTCCTTAACAACAATCAATACTGTGTATACCCTACATGTCAAACGTATAAGGTATACACAGTTAAATTGTGTAAATTAGGATTATGTACATGAATGTGTAAATACAATTAAATAACATTGGAATATTTTACCATGTTCATAAGTAATATGATATGACCACATTAAGGGAGGATTTGTCAACTCTGTCAGCTTACATGTCAACACCATCACAAATGGGCTTTATTTTTCATGTCAAATATGTATTGTACACTGCAGCCATGTTGTTTTTCCTTGCTAGCTAACTAAGATGATCATTATTGGGATGACAGTGTTGACACACACAAGCTGTGTGACATTGTTTGTCTAAAAAATCAAAATAAGTCAAACTTACCAGATCATGTGTTGCACTGCTGCATCCATGATACACAGGAGGCGGAAAAGGGGTCCTCAGGGATATAGCTGACCATACCATTGCCTGATTTAGTTCACTGTATGTATTGTTTGATATATTTATAACTAGTAATTTTCATTTGATTAATTATTTTCAAATGTGTAGAGTTTTTAAAAAGTTTTTTTTGGGCAGTTTGATATTGTGACCTCTTGCTGAGGCCAGATACAAAAACATTACTTTCTAATTACAGAGCATACATTTAAACAAATTCAATTTAAGCTCTTAAGGCGCCCCCAAAAGTGGCCATTTTAGTTTTAGTTTTTGAGGACTGCATACTTTTTGCAAACCAAAATACTATACTTTATACTTATAGCATATGCATGAGCCTGGTCTCTTTTGAAAGATAACATTCTGAAGTTTCTGATACAATAAATAATATTCACTTTTAGTGCTAATGAAATAGAGTAACATAGGTCTGAACTTGAGTTGAACTTGAACTTGTGGACTCACGTTTTTCTGTAGTAGTTGCAATATCCAAAAGTATATTTAGTATATATTTTTATATTACAACATTCTGACTCGAGTACTGTGATAATATCGTATCCTGGTGATTTCTACCCTTATTGCCTAAAGTACCATGCTTTTGGACCCCAAAATATGGTTGCAACACCTACAGTCAGTGGTGGAAGAAGTACACAATTCCTATACTTATCTCACGGCCAACCACGACTATAGTCGGGTTATCTCGCCAACCGTTGAGCGCCAGAACCCGAGAATAGTCAGGTTTTCGATCGTTTTCATCGCTTTTTCTTTTATTACATTTTTTTTATTCTATACAGTCTCACAGACCTCGGTGTATCATTGGAACTCATTCTGAGACCCAGTGAGTGCAATACCGGCCGAATCCTACTAGGTGGCAGTATCGCCTACTCTTTAAAACCTTATTTCACACTGTGTGTTACATTGTATATGGTCCGGGCGGAGAATTTAGACCAAGCCAAGTGAAATGCTTCATTCGAGAAACTTGGAACGCGTGGAACACACTTTATGGATATTTTGTGCGATTTCATGTCAGGGACCAGATGGACATCAATACTGGAAATCGCGCTCAGACAATTGGAATATTCATTTTGGGATACCTCCTAGTAAAGGTAAGGACTATATGACATCAATCCTACTTTGATCCAACAATGATTTCACATCGCAACGATCAACTTATGTAGTATTCAAAGCGTATGCCGTTGCTGACGATCAGAGCATAAAAACTACCTTTTGAATTTAATTTTTCTTTTATTGAAATCTTTATTTCGAACATGCAATGAATACAAACAAACAATAACAAAAGCAAAACACAACTCAATCTACATGTTCGAAAAGGAGTAGGAAGAAGTATACACTTATTTAATCCTACCCCTTTTCCACTACTCAAATGAGTGTACTATTTAAAAACATAAAAAAGAAAGAAAAATATATATATATGCAAAACAAAAAAACAAAAACTATATATGTAAAACATGAAAGAAATAAAATAAAAATGTAAACACCCGTGAATGATGCATTCATGATGAAACATAATACCTATTATATACCTTTGATTTGGAAATAGTAATGTGTCCAGGCGAGCAACGCGAACGACTTTAGCAAAATTCTGATCACTCTGAAACTATACAATATTCACCATGGGATAACACGCAAACGTATACATGAAAAAATGTACTCTTTTTTACATGTTGGACGAGAGATAGTGACTGTCAAATGAGCCATAGTAGTGTCTCCATAGCTATACTATATAATATAGATATAGCTCTGCAAACACCATGACGCACAGTGAAAATGCCTATCTTTTAAAGCATGGCCCATTGACTACAAGGATGGAGATAATGGCTAGCGCTGAAAGTGTTAAGGAACCCAGATAAATTAGTACTCTGGTAAAAGTAAAAGTCCTCCATTCAAATTCTACTTATTAAGTAAAAGTAGAGAAGTATTTACTATGTATAGTATACAGTTATGCTGCTGTGATTAAAGCTTATGTTAAAGTGGTATGTGGTCCAATTATGCTGCTCTGATTAAAGGTTATGTTAAAGTGGTATGTGGTCCAGTTATGCTGCTCTGATTAGGTCCTCAAATGTGAAAGTATTACAGGCTTCAAATGTGAAAGTATATAATCTTCATACATTATTTATTTTGTATATTGTGTTTTCTATCCAAAATCCTTTTCTTCAAAGTAACTACTAACTGATGGGTTCAGATAAATGTAGTGGAGTAAAAAGTACAATATTTCCCTTGAAATGTAGTGGAGTAAAAGTATAAAGTTCCCTAAAATAAAAACACTCACGTAAAGTACAAGTAGCTCGAAATTGTACTTAAGTACAGTACTTGAGTAAAAATGACTTTCCACCACTGCCTACAGTACTGTATAATCTGCTTCTCATCTAGGTCCCAACATAGCGTGAGTTGCGATGTCTTTCAATGAGCCTGTGTCAGTGAGAGACCTCATTTGGAACACAGGCTGAAGAACGGGATCGTAAGGATCGTAAGGCTGAAGGACCATCAATCCAAAAATTAAAGAGAGAAACAAAAAGCATTGTTGAGACACACATAGATAACAGCAGCCAACGCAGATACTGTAGCAATGTCAATGATAGCAATACTGAGTAATACTTACTGCATCATTAGCTAACGTCACAAACATGCAATCTGAAGTCATGTTCCATTCAAAGTTCTGCGTCATTAAGAATTCGGTCGATCGTGTGGAATTTGATCAATCTAACGCTGGTGAAGATATTAATTATGAACAGCGCTTACTGTCATCTTGAATTGTATCAATGCGAGGAGATATTTGACTACAGTACATGACAGCAATGAGACATCTTGCACCAGAAGGTAATATATACTCGTATATACTCTCATAATCACGTGAGCAGCTGTTCAGAGCGGGTATTTTCAGCCGCTGGACTGACTGTCACTAGGCTGCGCTCGCGTCTCTCCCCTGAGCGTGTTGACATGCTCGTTTTACATTCAGAAGGCTCGCTCCGGAGTTTGGACAGCAGCCTTTATGTGAGTCCGTCTTGTTTTTTTTGTTTGTTTATGAGGCTCGTTAGTGTAGTTAAATAGGCATATCGTAATTGTGAAGTAACTCTCTCTCTCTCTCTCTCTCTCTCTCTCTCTCTCTCTCTCTCTCTCTCTCTCTCTCTCTCTCTCTCTCTCTCTGAAAAAAACGTTGATTAATGAATTCATTGATTGTTAACTCAACTAACTTGGTTGCGATACTGGTATTGATGATAATCTCACTTCCTAATATTTTTTTTATGTTGTTTGGTCTCCATCTTAGAGTTGAGTGACCAACCCTGAGTTTCCTACTTGGAATTCTCACTTCAAGGCCGTTCCATTGGGGTTTTCTTAGTAGTAGGAGGTCAGATTTTTCCTAGTTTCCACTTCAATGGAATGCACCATTATACAGAAATATTTGGCCATGGCCCATTTGTATAACACGTTTATAAAGATAGCATTGGAACTCTTATTTTCTTATTTGCGAAACATTAGCCACAGTGTCCTAGATTACGAACCAAACGTTTGAATTATGAATTATGAAGAAGAAAAAAATGAAAAGAAAAATAGATCAAATAGAATAGATACGTTTTTATAAATATTTTCATAATGAATGTTCAGACATTTTCAGAATGTTTCTGCATCTCTCGATACAATTTCCATAAAGCGCGGTATTTCCCATACGGCTGTATAATCCACCATGTACAGACCTACTGAGATTGGTTTCTCATTAAAACTGGTGGTGAGACAGTATGTCAGATTGACTCTCCTCGTATTAGATGAGACGAAAACACAGACCTAATGAAAGCAACTTTGATGCAACAGTTTTGACTCAGGGGAATATCCCCACTTCAAGGGGGACGGCTCACTAACACCACTGCGTAAGAGAGGGGAGGGAGGCGAAATATGACACTGATTAATGACGCAGGAATCAATTAGCTCGACAACATCGACTGTTTGTCTTGTTTAGTTACCCGGCGATGTGCAGATCGGAGGGTGACTACTGCACGGCTGTCGCTTTGAAGTGCAAATCAGCTGCCGTCGGAAAAAACACGGCTAACAGACGAGTTGTCAAAATACGACCGGCGTCACCGCTAACACAACTGCGCGGAGTCACACGAACCCTGGTGCCGCGCGCCGCGGAACATTACGCTTAGCTCATTATTAATGGGCCGCGCTACACGAGTGTACAGGGAGCATATGGCCAACTCTCGAAACACACATACATAATGTATCATCATCTGCATACGCACATGATAGGTTTGTTTAGGATGTACAAGGGGGGGGGGGGGGGGGGGGGGGGGCAAGAGAGGGCCCTGGCCAGGCAGCTTCAAGGGATTCAAAACGTGATGTCATTACTAATCTCATCAGGAGAACACAGCTAAGTCCACTCAGCCCCTGGGCCCCAGTCATGCAGATTGACTGTGGCAGGAGCTGTGGATTGGATGGTCCCTATAAATAAGAAGCACAGCCCGAAGCTCAACCCCCCCCCCCCCCCGGGAACTAGGTAGCAGACGACGGGGGTCGAGAGGAAAGGAAGGAAAGGAACCCCCCCCCCCCCCCTCCACGTGACTCAAAGCCAAAAACACTCACCAATGCCAATGCGCTCACTGTGCCACACTCGGGGGGAGAGCAACCATTGGGGTCAAGTAGCAAACATACACACTCCTCCACGCTGGTTGGCACATTTTAAGAGCTGCCTGTGCTGCTAGCGGAGGAGATTATGCTTGGTGTTATACATTATACATCTTGGCTTGTTGTACCATACCTCTCTCTGGCTGCTTAGCCGTGTCCATATGGGCTAGGTATCACTTCAAATGCAGCCAGATAGAAGGCCCAGCACAGCGGGTTGTTTTCCGGAGGCAGGTTCAGGCAGGATGCAGTATGTTGAGATTTAACTTGGGTAAACTGTGGGTCCATGGTACTTATGCTGTTGTGAAAATACATGAGCCAATAGTGAGTTGGAGCAGCTGTCATGGACTATAATACATTACAGTGAGTGATGTACAGGATCAGAGGGTAATCCTAGCAGAATTCCATTTACCCACCTATTTATTTTTGTAAAAGATTGTTTACCAAACCTTTTGTGAAACGATAGTTTGTGCACTTTCTTAAGCTGATATAAATGGTTGATCCCCCTTTTTAAGCTGATATAAATGGTGTATCTATCTTTTATGTTGATATAAAATGGTTGATATGTTATGGTGATATAAATGGTTTATATTTTATGGTGATATTTATGGTTTGTCTTTTATGGTGATATAAATGGTTTAACCTTTTAAGCTGATATAAACGGTGTATCCATATTTTATGCAAATATAAATGTTGTGGACTTAGGAATTTTTCTTTCTATATATATTTTTTTTTCTTTTGCACCACTCCATCACAATAGACCTGGGGAGTAACGTGATAGTTCTAAGACATCTGGTTGGGGAGGTTTTCAAACTGTGTACCTAAATGCACAAGGGATTTCATTTCAAGACCATAGTTGTGAGGACAATGTAATGTTATGAAACCAAAATAGTTTAAACAGACAGGACATACTATTGAAATGATAAACTCATGATTGCTGACTCAAATCGCTTTTCAACGCTGTAATTTTCGAGCTTTTAAAGTAAGTGTTCATAGCAATCAACTGAAACAAAGATGGTGAATAGCGTGATAGGGAATGAGAAGAAGGGACACAACATACAAAATGTCTTGTTAAAGTTATATTGTATAGTATAGGATTATTTAAAGTCTATTGTTGTATTGCAATGTATTGTATTTGTATGTATATAATGTAGTTTATGTAGTATTTAACAAACAATGTATTGCACACTACTACGGTTGAGGAGCCAAGGAAAACAAGCATCTCACGTTTTCTGAATGTATGTACAAAAGCTGTGACAATAAATCAATCTATCTATCTATCTATCTATCTATCTATCTATCTATCTATCTATCTATCTATCTATCTATCTATCTATCTATCTATCTATCTATCTATCTATCTATCTATCTATCTATCTATCTATCTATCTATCTATCTATCTATCTATCTATCTATCTATCTATCTATCTATCTATCTATCTATCTATCTATCTATCTATCTATCTATCTATCTATCTATCTATCTATCTATCTATATATCTATCTATCTATCAATCTATCTATCTATCTATCTATCTATCTATCTATCAATCTATCAATCTATCAATCTATCAATCTATCTATCTATCTATCTATCTATCTATCTATCTATCTATCTATCTATCTATCTATCTATCTATCTATCTATCTATCTATCTATCTATCTATCTATCTATCTATCTATCTATCTATCTATCTATCTATCTATCTATCTATCTATCTATCTATCTATCTATCTATCTATCTATCTATCTATCTATCTATCTATCTATCTATCTATCTATCTATCTATCTATCTATCTATCTATCTATCTATCTATCTATCTATCTATCTATCTTTCTATCTACATTATGCACTCGCAAGCATTGTGTTGTGAGGATGAGGTGCAGTGATAAATCATGGATGATCACGGAATGCATGTTGCGTGAGAGCTGCACGTCAAGCGACATGAGAGTATGGAGAGTGAATGAGAGTATGGAGAGTGAATGGATGGAATGGATGAATGTCCAGCTGTTACAAATGGTGATTAAAAAGAAAAGCAAAACCTGTGCACCCATGGTAACAGCAAAAACAATAAATTTAGACCCGGCTTCCGAATGAGACCGGTGTTTATTTGTCAAAATGTGGAGATATACCCGGCCAATAAAATGTACTCTGCATTTAATTGGGACTCTGCTTTTAAATAATGTTGATGAATAAAGAAATAATGTTTCTAATGTAGCTGATGTAGCCAGTGTCTTCATCTGAGTCACACACACAACCCCCACTCCCCTGCTCTTCCCCCAAGCTAGCCCTGGGTGCTGTTTTTCGATTCTGGATTGGGCTTTTATTAAAGGGGAACTATCTTATAAATGGCCTTTTTGAGTGTTTAGCATTGTTTCCTAGCTATGTGAACTTATATTAATATGATCTATGTCTCAAAATTCTCATATTGGCGCATTCTTCCAATTCTCCTCTCACAATATTCACCCTCACTGAACTGAGTCGTTTGAAAATGTGCCTATATGTGATGTCATATAGTCACCGCTGCATGTTAATGTTGAGATAGACGACGACGCTCCGCAGTGGTTTAGGTGCCGCCCTGCAGCCCAGGCTCAAAACAGCTCGAAATCTTGAGGTAGAAAAATGCTGTTTTTGAGGACTTGATTAGAAATACAAAACAATGAATAAAAAAAATATATATATTACAGAGGTGTTCCATAGACTCACAGGAATTGTGTAAAAGTGCCCAAATAGTGAAAGAAATAGTAAAATAGTTCCCCTTTAAAACATTCATTATTAAAACAAAATAATGAAATAATCTATCCCTCCGTCAAATATTATGAAACTACACAATAGGGTTTCTCCGTAATACTTATACTTAATACTTAATAGTTTGATCTTGGGAAGATCCCAGTGAAAGCATTTCTCCCCAGCGCTATAGACCTGTTCGCTGTCCACGTCAGACTCAGTGTGTGAGCGCATCAAGGGGGCAAAAGGAACGTAATCCTGGTCAGAACAATGGGGCAGACTACAATATATTTGCAACGACGAGAAGGCCTACCGGGAGGAGGTTGAGGTATTGGAACGCTGGTGCCAGGACAACAGCCTGCTCCTGAACATTGGTAAAACCAAGGAGCTGATCGTGGATTTTAGGAGGAGACAGCAGGGGACACACACACCACTGAGGATAAATGGGGCTACCGTGGACAGGTTGAGCAGCTTCAATTACCTGGGGGTCCACATCTCAGAGGATCTGACATGGACAACACACATAGACTCAGTCGTAAAAAAGGCGAAGCAGCGCCTCTACCACCTGAGACAGTTAAGGAAGTTCAGAGTATCTAGGAAGATACTCCAGTCCTTCTACTCCGGAGCTGTAGAGAGCATCTTGACTGGAAACATCACTGCCTGGTATGGAAACAGCACGGCACAGGACAAGAAGGCCCTACAGAGAGTGGTGCGCTCAGCCGAGCGTACCACGGGAATTGCACTACCACCCCTGCAGGTCCTATACAACAAGAGGTGCAAATCCAGAGCCTGCAGAATAATGAAAGACCCTCACCACCCCAACGACAGCCTGTTCAAGCTGCTGCGGTCAGGCAAACGCCTGCGAACACCAGCAACTAGGACAGAGAGACTTTGGCTCAGCTTCTTCCCCCAGGCCATCAGAGCCTTGAACACAGAACTCTCCACACACACAACACACACACTACACTGTACACGCTCACACACTAGCACCCACTTTAACATGAGCACACACACACTCATGCTGCACACGCTCACACTTATGGTCACTTTACAAAAGGAAAGATCACTTTAAGAATAGTATAGTATAACTTGAGATTGTATAATATAGCATTGTATAGCAGTGTACATAAAGACCCAGTGCCTCATCCGTAGCTAACAGTGTATTGCACTACCACAGGACCTAGCATGTCCTACAATGCTCTGTAAATAACTCATGTACATATACCGATATGCCCTACTTTGTCTACTTGTTTTATTGCACAATGTCGTTCTATTGGATTCTTATTATATATTACTATTGTATTATGCACAATCGCTGCGGGCAAGACCCCCCGCATTTCATTGTATACTTGTATGCCGTGACAAATAAAACTCTTGACTTGACTTGACTTGACATTTGTTAGCCATGCTAGCAATCTAAACAATCAATACATGCCAAAGCTAGATATGTAAGGTGAAAGACTCACACACACTCACAGCCATGCCGATTTGGCTATATAACAGCCGTTTTCGTTTGAAACTACTTTTAGTCAGGGGAGTGTCACGGTTTCTCCATAGAGCCCCCACTTTCTTAGCGCAGCAGCTCGCGCAGGTAGGGGGCAACTTACTCACGTGACCCAGTTGGGATCGCTGACTGGCTCGAACGCGGTATGTTTGTATACAGCGAACAGGTCTATTATGACTCAGCTCATTCTGAGTGGAACTAATTCATCAGCCCTCTACTTCACTTAGTAAGCAAGTTGGTGATAGAAGTTCTGTGTCAGTTGATCAGTCAATCAAAAGCTGCAACGCAAGCTTCACTAACTGGATAGCAAGGCCTCTCAGCTGTTAGCTGGCTGACTGACATGATTGCTTACCGAGCCTCAGTGTGTCCTCAGAGGGGCTGGATGACAGAGACTTGCTGCATCAGACAGTGGTTGATTGAGTGAACGAGTTATGCACATGTGCTCGCATGTGTATGACAGCGTTGAGAAAAGCGGTATCTTAAGGCGGAATGAGTTCACAGGATCTCGACGACTAGACACAGGACTGAGAAGTAATGGATTACAGTAATCTGATTACAAAAAACTATTTTATTTTAGATATGTATACATTGGATGTGAATTGTGTTTTTTTGAGGTGGTATGAAATACAGTGGAATAATGGACGCATAGCTATTAGCTGACTGATTGGGTTGCATGGTCTCAGCTCTGGCAGCTGCACACTGGGGTTGTTAACAGTGGTGGAAAGTAACTAAGTACTTTTACTCAAGTACTGTACTTAAGAACTATTTCGAGCTACTTGTACTTTACGTGAGTATTTCTATTTTAGGGAACTTAATAATTTTACTCCACTACATTTCAATGGAAATATTGTACTTTTTACTCCACTACATTTATCTGAACAGTTACTATTTCCTTTAAGAAAAGGCTTCAGGACTGGTCACTCCAGGCTCTTCACTTTCTTGGACCTGTCAGCAGCCTTCGCGGTCAACCATCAGACCCCCTTTGGACGGGTGTCCCCCAGGGCTCTGTTTTTGGACCTCTGCTCTTCTCCCTCTACACCAAATATCTGGGTAACATTATCACGTCTCATGCCTTCTCGTATCACTGCTATGCCGATGATACTCAACTCTTCCTCTCCTTTCCTCCCTCAGCTATCCATGTCTCTGAGCGGATCTTGGCCTATCCAACCACCTCAAACTGAACCTAAGCAAAACAGAATTGCTTCACCTGCCGGCCAAATCCTCCCTGCTGACCGACCTTTCTATCACAGTGGAGAATGTAGCCGTGGCCACGTCCCCGACCGTCAAGAACCTTGGTGTTGTCCTTGACGACCGGCTGAACTTCTCCGCTCACATCGCCGCAAGGACCAGAACCTGCAGGTTCCTCCTGAGCAACGTCAGACGGATCCGCCCCTTCCTGACAAAAGAAGCCACTCAACTCCTTGTCCAAGCAACAGTCATGTACTTCAATGCACTGAGCGCTAGTCTACCGACCACTGCCACCAAGCCTCTTCAACTCATTCAGAACGCAATCGCCCGCCTGATCTCCAACCTACCGAAGCCAGCCCATGTGGCCCACTTCTCAGGGACCTGCACTGGCTCCCCATCGCCGCACACATTCGCTTCAAGGTCCTCGACCTGGCATATCGCGCAGTGAAGGGAAGATTCAAGATTCAAGATTGTTTATTGTCATATGCACAGTTAAACAGACAGTTTGCCATACGGCTCCCATCTACCTCCGGTCAATGGTTTTTAACTATACACACCCTCAAGAACCCTCCGCTCTACATCCCTGGCCAACTCAGACCCACTCCTATCCAAGCTCGGGGAGGGTCATCAAAGAGAAGCCGCCTATTCTCGGTCCTCACCTCACAATGGGGGAACGAACTTCCCACCACAGTTAGGACAGCGGAAACACGGCCAATCTTTCACCGTTGACTAAAAACACACTTCTTCAATCAATATCTGAAATCTGAAATGTCCTCTATCATGCACTCTTCCTACTATACTAATATGTCTTTACTACTATGCACTCAACACTGCAGCACATGACAAAATGTAGCCGACTAGTAGCAACGAGAAGAAAAAAAACATCCTGCTGTGGCAGGATGATTGGATATTGGTCGTCCTTACTCCAACAATGCCCCAATGGAATATCCATATTAAACACACAGAGACCACACTTTTCCCTGCCCTCTTTGGAAATCTGCACAGGGACGACAGAAACTGTCACCACAGGACGAATCAAACTACTCGTCTATCTTCTTCAACTGTCACTTCCTCTCGCTTTCTCTCTCTCCCTCCCTCTCTCTTTCAGACACACAAAGAGAAATCGGTATATAGACTCCAGTGGAGGCTGCTGACCAAATTTTTAGGTGAAGCACAAATTATTATATTATATTATATATTAAATAATATTTTTAAAACATCCCCCACTGTGTGTCAGTGGTCAGTGGACACAGATGAAAACATATTAACATTAGGTGATAGCGGACCTGACCAGATGAAAACATATTAGGTGACAGCGCACCTGACCAGATGAAATCATATTAGGTGACAGCACACCTGACCAGATGAAATCATATTAGGTGACAGCGCACCTGACCAGATCAAAACATATTAGGTGACAGCGCACCTGATCAGATCAAAACATTTTAGGTGACAGCGCACCTGACCAGATCAAAACATATTAGGTGAAGGTGACAAGGAAGCCACAGACTCATACCCCCCCGACACTCAACTAACCGCCTCGGACAGTCCTTCATACCAGTGGCCATCAGGCTCCACAACAGTGGGCAGCAACTGCTGCCAGACATCGACCTAGAACTAATAGGAACCCAAGTAGGACAATGACACTACTTTATGCATACTGCACCTTATGTGGATACTGTGATACTGTGAATAATGAATAATGTATATTTCAGTTAGTTAGATAGTAAATTATATCGACCTATTTGTTTACACTGCTTGTGTTGTTTTCACTACCTGTACCCCCCCCCCCCTTCCCCCATGCTGCTATGATGCCTGAATTTCCCCAAGGGGATCAATAAAGGAATATCTTATCTTATCTTAAAAGGAAAGATGAAATTACCTACCTGGGTTCCATCCTATAAAGGCAAATCTTTCCTGTGACAAAATGGGATCCAATGTAATAAAACTAAGTCAACCAACGAACTAGATTCCTGTACCGGATCTCCTCTCTGGTAAACAAGAATACCTTGAAGACTCTAACAGGAGCACTCATTCAAGGGTACTACGACTATGCTTGCACCTCATGGTACCAAAGCACCTCAAAGGCACTAAAAACAAGATTACAAACATCACAAAACAAACTGGTCAGACTACTGCTTGACCTTACTCCTAAAACCCACCTCACCCCTGTCCACTTTGACAACCTAGGATGGCTTAGAGTAGACGACAGAGTACAGCAACTTGCAATGGGCCTGGTCTACAAGATACACTACACCACTAAGATACCCATGTGCATGTCGAAATACTTCCCAAAGGTCAGTGAATACCACGACCACAACACCAGAGGGAGTTCCACAAATCATGTTCAACCCAGATAAAATAATTAAAAAAGTAAAAAAAAAAATAATAATTAAATAAAAGAAAATAGTCATAACTTAGAAATGAGATTGCATAGGTCTATGAATCGATATCGCGATTCTGTTTCGATTAATTGCCCAGCCCTACAGTGTGTACAGTAAGTTAGCTTGGTGATTATCATTGTGATGTAGGATAAGCTGGCTAGCTACTGTTAGCATACAAGCACTGTAGCCTACTTACTTTTTCATCCACAATGTTTTTTCTGATCCAGATGCATAAGTCCACTTCTTCATGTTGCTCAGTTGCTGGTTTATACTTCGGTCCTAATGTTGGCGCAAAGTTTAATTTAGCCTGACTTGACTTGTTATAGCTGTACAGCTTACTAACTACTAAACAACAACTTTCTCATAGTCTCAACTTTCACATAGTCAAAACGGGTCCAGCTGCATGTCCGGAGGATAGGTTTAGCTCGGGCCAATCTCAAGTTTCTCAAGTTTCTTTATTAGTTGTCATACAGAAGTACAGAATACTTTTATACAAAATGCTTCTTTATGTTACATTTTGTATAAAAGTATTCTGTACTTCTGTATGACAACTAATAAAGAAACTTGAGAAACTTGAGATTGGCCCGAGCTAAACCTATCCTCCGGACATGCAGCTGGACCCGTTTTGACTTTGCAATGCAGCAATCTCTGATTGGATTTGCAAGGCTGCCAATCATATTCAACCTCCGTGTATTGGATGTCAAGGGCTGTCAATCAATCAATCCTCCATTCAATGGCAAGAGTTTAACTGCACAGACCGTGCTTAGATGAAGTTAATAGCCTATTTTGATTCGCTGTTATTTATTATTTATTTAACAATGGGTCACACCTGTGAAGTTTTCTTCACGAATAATTACTGCAGGCAATACTGCAGTGCAGGCCAGCTCAGAGCTGTCAATTTTGGCCATTTTTGAAGAAGAAAAAAATTCACTGGCATTTTTCTTACAGAGGAAAACATTTATAATAAAAAAATAATAATAATAATAATTTAAAAAAAAATATATATATAGTTTTTTTTTTTAATATATATATATAGGTATATGTAAATTAATAATAATTATGAATTATGAGTGAATTTGTGTTTCACGTGTTGTCATAGAGAAACCTCCACTGATAGACTCTCACTCCCTCTTCCAGTCATACATACTCTCTCTCTCCCTCACACATAGATATATTCTCTTCACCATAACAAACACGAATGCAGTAAAGAATCACAAACAGTACTGTATTTGTAAATCTGGTATGTCATAAATGTATTAGATGTAGCAGTACTGTCTATCTGTATGTCATGTATGTCATATATGTTATGATGAATTGAAAATGGGGGACCCTGATGTAAACAAGACGAAAGTCTTTCTCTGGTCTGCATCCCCTTAACAGTTGTGTGTATTGAGCTGTACTGTATTGTACCCATTCTGCAATCTGTTAATACAATTTTCAATCAATCAATCAATCAATACAAATGTAGACTGGACTCTCTCTGGACTCTCTTACATGCACAAACACACGGCCTACTCTGTCTAACTAACTGACACACACACATGCACTCATTCACTCACTCAACCCCACCCCCTCCAAATACACAAATACATACTTGATTTTCCTCTCTCACTGCCCCCCCCCCCCCCCCCCCCCCCCCTCTGTCTCTCTCTCTACTGGGTCACATCACGCGGTCCCTGGAGCCGGGTCTGTCATTGCCTTGACATTGTATGATATTGTTATTCAGAACCATCTTCTATTCACATGGGTCTCTCTGCCCTTTGGAACCGTATCGTATCTGCTGTGGCAGGTCTTATGATTGACTGAAAATACAATGGAAATGGTGGCCGTGGTTGCATCCCTTACCGAGAAAACGATTAGATGGTAATCTCAGTTACACTATGTTACCGGCCATTGTGTTAATAATTTAGCCTGATACTGTTCCACTTTTGCACTCAAATAATACCATGGTATATAATCCAATTTCAGCCATGATAATGATGGTATTTCCAAAGGATCTTTTGGTCACTGCCATCATGGGAGTGTAAATAATATAATTGTGTAAATATCATGATGCTGTTTTGGAAACACCATGACAAGGAATGTGATGTGAGAATAGTACTCTGCCCTTTACTGAGCTGGTGGAGGACGCAGGATGCCTTAAAACAGGACCCCTCAGTTTTTTTCATGTTCTGACTTGGGGGGAGGCATGCAGTGGTGTCGTTTCACCTTCAAAGACATAATAATAACATTTAGTCTGTGTCAAGGCCAGACTGAGAGTCTGAGAAATACCACTTTAATGTTTCTCATACTAAAAGAAAAGAAACCTGTCTGCATCATGCACTTTATGAATGACCATATTAGATTACATTCAAATGTATTGTCATTGTACAGGACAAGTACAATGCAATGAAAATAAGTTGGCATCTATCTAACCAGAGTGCAAGGTAATAGTAAAGTGCAATAACAATATTAATATATTGATATATATATATATAAAGTGATTCAATTGAATATATATAACAAAGCTACTGAGTAAATTATGTATGTACAGTATTATTATGTACAGTGATGCAAGTATATATACACTATGGTAGTAAGCCATACTGGCCTGTGATATAACTACTAAAGAGTAGGCATGAGCTATACTGTACACATATTCAAGTTTTTTTTATTAGTTGTCATACAAAAATACAGAGTACTTTTATATAAAATGCTTCTTTCTGTTTTGCTCCAGAGATTGTGCTAGATAAAAATAGATAAGTATAAAATAAGTATAATAAGTATAAAGATATAGAGATAAAGAGATAGATATACACGTAGATAAAGTATATACAGTGTGTACAGTTCACAGAGTGGGTACGTATACAGTCAGGTATGTAAACGTGAATAAATGCAGATATATTCATACTGATATAGCTATATATATATCCACAGTATATCATGGTCTTTGTCTTTCATTCTCGTTGCTTTACATCAGGGTGAGTTAATCCCTTTTTATTAAATCAAGTCAGAATATAGACAGATATTTCAGTTTCTTTGTTCTCAATTATGTTACCAAATTAGAATTTATGAATAAATTCAAATCCTAATGGCACTTGAGAATGAATCGACCCCCGATCCTGCTTTGAATTGTAATTGGTTTAATCGTATTAGAATTAGAACTCATCCGGATGGGATGGCGGACTCGGGCCCGTATTGTGTATTCGCAATGTCACAGGTTCAAATCCAGCTCACGGCATTCGTCACGTGTCCACACACTGTACCCTCTCTTACTCCTGAATTTCTTTTGAATGGTGTCTATAAAGCAGAAAGGCCTTGTCTTTCATGGTCATGTATAAGCCTGTGGGTAGAATTTGAACTAGAATTAGAATCTCTTTTTTTTTTACCAAGTAAATCTTTGCATAAACCAGGAATTTGTCCTCTGGCTCCCATCCTAACTATTTAGGAACAGTGGCCAGCCACAGTCTAGCGCCTGGGGAACAACTTCAGCTGTAATGCCTTGTTCAAGGGCACTGGCAGGAGTACATATCTACTGGTAGCATGCATGTCTTTTACAGTGTGGGAGTACCCAGAGGAAACCCACGAGATCCAGGGAAATGTCTTGTTGTGAGGCAACATCTCCGCAGGACGGCACTAACACTGCCAGGGTTAAGGGGTTCAATTCCCTCAGGGGTTGTGGAAGAATCCCTTTTGGTTGGGCCAAACACTAGCTTAGTTCACACCTACAGTAGGTGAGAGACCAGGGGCTACAGCCCCCACCCCTCTCTATACTTAAGCTCATTGCCTCCTAGCTGGCCAGGATGAGAGCACTCCGCTTAGCCAAGCTCGTTTAACCTACATGCACTTTGTACCATTTGTTTTTAGTATTAAACCTAATATTATTGATCAGAAGATCCGTCTACAATATGATTGATGAATCCGGATCCACCACAGAGTCATGCATCACTCGTGGTACTGTGTGTGTTAACATGTCCACCCAGTGATAGACAATAAAAAAGAATCCTTAAAAAAGACATTGGAGTGGGCGGCTACGTGGCGCAGTGGGCAAGGCGCTCGAAACGAATGCTGGAGACTAGGCTCGAACAGGATGCCTCCTGTTCGAGCCCCGCTCTCCACATTGCTTTCAGTTTAGCTGGTCGTCCACAGTAATATACATTGGCCGTATTACGGGGAGGGAAACTGAAGGGTGGGGATCGGGCGTTGTGGACAGCAACTCCTACAGGTCGGTTGGTGCGCCTGCGCAGTAGAATCAAGAAGCGACGGGGGCGGGGCCCCTCCAAAGCCCAGACCCCCGACGCTGAAAGATCGAGCCGCGCAGGTGAAAAGATGCGACGGCTGTTACCTTGAGTATCGGAGGGGACTCGTGCTATGTATGACTTAGTCCACATTGCAGCCGGCTTGTGGGAGGCAAGAAACAGCGTTCGAAGACAGGGGAGGGTTGAATTGGACGATATGAAAATTGGGATGGGAGAAAAAATAGAAAATGGGAGAAAAAGTGGATAAAAAAAAAGACATTGGAGCATCTCTCACAGTCTCTCTGTCTAAACACCAGAGAATATTCAGTATTCCATCACTAAGCTACGACCACCATGGTATTATGTAACACCACCATCGCCAGGCAGTTGCATTACTATTCAGACGGCTCACACAGTGTGCGGTGTACCAATCAGACATATTATGTCAGACTGCAGCTCATGGGGTCCGAGTGGATGAATTGCGGGTCAAGGCTGCAAAGGTCAACCTTGGCCTCAGCTGGTTTACAAATATCACTTTTCATTACCTAGAATTTCAAACATGCCCTGACTCGACGCCAGATCATTTCACAACCAGCGGACTATAGTGGAGAGCACAGTGGAGGCTGGCCAGTGCATTCTGGTCCATCTAGTGATAGCTGGGGGCACCTCTACATTCATGCTTTTTTTTTTATATTTTTTTTTATTATTGCAAAACAAAAATTATTAAAAGTCAGTACTCAACACACAATGCATAATGAAACTTTCAGTAAAGGTGGTTAAAATATATGCAAGTACAGAAACAAGATAAAACAAAAATAGTCTATAATAACATTTTAACCGTATACAGTGTATATCCAGCGAAATTACAATTATATAAATGTTAGTATATAATATACCCCTAATACCTATTTTCTAAAACCCTACACACATATGCTCCAGCTCGAACCCCCCCTCCCGGACCCCCTCTTGGATAGTACCTCCATTATCCCTCACTCCTAACCAGACACTACCATTATAAGCTAGCTTTTATTCTCTCCACCACTTCTAACCACATTGACATTTTGGATTCATTGAGACCCAGAATTCTTGCTGTAGATATTTCTTGATATATCACATCGAGATATGTAAGAAACCACACTTTTCGGCACATTTTTTCCGGTTGAAACCAACGTGATGCGATCAGTTTTTTAGCTACTGTGATACCCGATAAAACCAATCTCTTTAGTTGTGGATTCACTGCAAACTCAAAAACATCATTCAATAGTAATACCGAGGGGTGTACAGGTATATTCCAGGATACGAGTATTGATAATTGTTGGGACACATCTTTCCAGAATGCCTTAACTGGTGGGCAGTCCCAATACATGTGCATAAATGTTCCTTCGTCCCCATTTGTACATTGGGAGCATTTGGAGTCTTGTTTAAGCCCCATTTTGCACAGCCTTATAGGAGTCAAGTATGTCCTGTGAATATAGTTCAGATTGATTTGTTGATGATCCGGGTTCCTTGATGTAAGTCAGACATTTGCCCAGGCTCCTTGCCAATCAAAGTCATTTTCCAGGTCTGGTATATCCCTCCTCCAGACAGTGTCTAGTTGAAGGGTTTCATACGAGGACGTTAGTAATTGATAATAAAAACCTGATACAAAACCTCCCAATGTTTCTCTTTCATAGAAAAATGTGTGGTATCTGTGGTGTTCAATTGGTATGAGTAATGGAACACCGTGAGACCTCAGACAAAGTCGTAACTGTATGTAAAAAAGCCATGTGGACTCGGTGAGGTTAAACTTTGTGCATATTTCGACATAACTACAGAGGCCCTGGTTATTAAAAATATCCCCTAATGAGTGTATGCCTTGCTCTTCCCATATAGGGAATCTTATAGGGCGTTTTCCCATTAAGAGTGCATTGTTATTGAATATGGGAGTGTGATTATGCCATTCTTGAGGGTTAGGATATTTCTTTTGTGTTTCCCGCCATGTCCTGATTGCATGGGTAATTATTGGGCCAAATTCTCGCTCACAATGCTTGATTGAAAGTTTAGTGTGTGCTATGTCTTTCAGTCTCTGTGGGGCTACTATGTTTTCTTCTAATTCTCTCCAAGATACCAAAGCCTGGGGGTCAAACCATATCTTCAATGGTCTTAATGTGAAGGCCTTAAAATATTGTAAAAAATCTGGAACTGCCATGCCACCGTCTGCTTTATTTCTCTGTGCGGTGGATCTTTTTATGCGAGGTGGTTTGTTATTCCAAATAAATTTGTATGTGGAGGTTTGTAATCTTTTCCAGTAGCCCTCTGGAGGAGGTAACGGAAGCATTGAGCTGAAGAAATTGATTCTTGGTAATACATCCATCTTAACTATTGATACCCTTGCCTGTACTGAGTTTTTAAGTTTTGCCCACCTGTCCAGGTCGTCTTTGATTTTGTTCTGTATTTTTGTGTAATTGTGCTTCACCGTTTGTCTTATGGTGGGAAATATTTCCACACCCAAGCATCTAAAATGTTTGACCATGGGTATCGCACCTGGGAGGGTTGTGTCTTTTTTTGCACTGATGTTAAGAGGAAGAAAAGCCGACTTAGGCCAATTTATTTTAAATCCCGATAAATCACCAAAGTTCTCTATCAACTTGAGTATATGCGGCAATGTGTTGTTGGGGTTTTGCATGAACAATATTACGTCGTCCGCATATAAACTAATTTTATGTTGTGTGCCCTTGATTACTATTGGTTCTATGTGTTGGGATTGTCTTATAAATTGTGCTAAAGGTTCTAATGATAGATCGAATAGTCCGGGACTAAGAGGGCAACCCTGTCTGGCTGAGCGTGATACCGGAAAGATATCGGAGATGAATGTGCCTGTTGTAATCCTGGCCGATGGGTCCTTGTATAGTACTTTAATCATATCAATGAATCCTTTTCCTAACCCCATCCTTTCTAATACTGCCCATAGAAACGACCATTCCAACCTGTCAAATGCTTTCATAGCATCCAGGGATAGCATCGCCTTAGGTGTGGTGTCCTCTTTGTCTGCATCTAGTACGTGCAGTATTCGCCTTATGTTATCATTGATCAGGCGACCTTTTATGAAGCCTGTTTGGTCCGGATGAACTAAAGACGTCATATGCTTTTGCAATCTGATGGCTAATATCTTAGAGTACAGTTTGACATCGGTTCCGAGGAGGCTTAAAGGTCGGTAACTACCGCACTCAGTGGGGTCTTTGTCTTTTTTGTGAAGAACTGAAATGAGTGCGATATTTTGGTGTTTATGGAAGCTTCCCTCTTTGACTGAGTATAAGATCATATTTAGTAATAAGGGTCCAAATATGTCCCAGCAAGAAATGTACATTTCTGATGGGATACCGTCAATTCCCGGAGCCTTGCCGTTTTTCATTCCGGATATGGCCTTCTTGAGTTCTTCCAATGTGATCGGTGCTTCTAACTGTTTAGCGTCGTCCTCCGAAAGTTTAGGGAGAGTAATTTGATTAAGATATGTGTCTAATTTGTCTTGATCAAAGGTCGTTTCTGAATTATACAAATCGGAGTAGAATTCTTTGAATGTATCGTTTATTATTTTGGGTTCTGTTACTAGAGCTTGTTGTTTCCTAATGGCAGTTATATCTGCAAATTTTGCATTAATTCTTAGTCGCATGGCTAATAGGTGACTAGGTTTAGATCCTTGGAAGTACTGCTGTTGTCTTGTGCTGCGTATTTGCAATTCCGATTTTTGTCTGTATATTGCTTTGATCTCTGTCTTTAGAATGTTAACTTGGTTTTCTAGTCTAGTAGAGTTGTTGTATTTTAAAGAATTAAAAAGCGTTGAGTAAAGCGTTTCCATTTCAGACAGTTTTGTGCATTGATTTTTGCGCAATATGGAGGAAAATCTATCCGTGAAATCCTTGATCATACTCTTTACCGACATCCATAATATTCTGGGATCTTGCACCGAGTTTGCATTATCCCGTAGGAATACTGTGAGAGCTTCTTTAATTTGTGTAATGAATTCCTTGTTGTTAAGCAGCATAGAATTAAAACGCCATCTTGGGGCCCGGGAAGATAGTGTACCAAATGTTGCTTTCAGGATTAAGTAGCAGTGATCTGATAGCGCATTGGGTGTCATTTCCACTTCATATTTATCAAATATTCTCGGGGATGCAAAGACGTAATCAATTCTGGATAGTGTGTTGTGTCTCGCCGAACGACAGGAGTACTTGCGGGTCATGGGATTAAGTGAACGCCATAAATCAATTACCCCTGTTGATTTTGACCAATCTTTTAATGCTTTAGATGAATTTTTTTGTTCGCTGGAAAAGGTAAGGTAAGTTTTGTCCATCCTTGGGTTCCAAATGGCATTAAAATCCGTACCTATTATATATGAGTACTCGGGATGGTTTAACATTTCTCCGGTTAGTGAAGTGAAGAAACCCACTTCGTACAAATTTGGGGCATATACCGCTGCCAACGCAATTTTCCTGTTATTGTGTATAATCCTAGCTATAGTTATGCGCCCCTCAGCATCCGACCATACCCCTTTCAATTCGATATTTAATTTGCGTCTGACGACTATGGCTACCCCTCTAGTTCTCGTAACAAAAGAAGAGTGACTAATATTATGGTATATGTTATCCGCTAACGTATTTATGTCTTCCTCTAAAATGTGCGTTTCGCTTAATAGAGCCACGTCCACATGTTCTTTTTTCATCAGTGTGAGCACGCTTTTGCGTTTGTGTTGTTTGTTTATCCCACCGGTGTTCCATACCATTATATTCAAACTAGCCATAATCTATGCATGTTTTTGTGTAGTTTTTGGTAATGCTTCTGGAGTGCGAAGCTACAATAGATGTACATCCAATTAATGAGGTCCCGTTGAGAGCTGAGCTTAAAAACATATATATATACAAATAAAAATCCCCTATTTTCCCCTCACCCAGAAAGTCGTACAGGCCTGTGTTCCAAAAACACATCCTCCGCGATTGACTTTCTCCCATAGTCCACCGGATTGCCCAAACTGAGCATTGTAATCTTAATCTTCCTATGCTAATTGCCATAGGATCTAACATTTCCATTCTATTGCAATAGAATGTCGCTTTTGGTCTTGCACCTTCCCTTACTGTAATGAAGTATTGTGATAAATGACAAAAAATAAAAAATAAAAAAAGAGAATAAACTTTCATCGACATATTCATTTGAACCCTCTACTAACGTGTGGGAAAAAAGGAAAAAAGGAAAAGATTGTAGAGCAATATTGACACCTTAATGTGAAGAACAGTGGAAAAGAACAATGTAAGTTAAAATATATATAAAAAATAGAGTAATGAGAAGAAAAAATAAAATAAAATAAAAATTAAAGGAAAGATATAGATAAGGAATGAGAGATAGAATAATTATCAACGTGGAGAAGCCACTAGAACCGAATTAACAGATTAGATAAGATAGAAAAGCAGAGCCTTTTAGAGCTTCAATGTGCCAGTCACCATCAATGGAGTTATTACTTAAATTGTTAGAATAACCTTGTAGTGTTCATACGTTTAGGTGTGGTTAATTTTTAAAGTATTATTAAGGACTGATTGAACTTCATTCAATTGATTATCTGCTATGTGTATACACACCGGATGTTTATTGTTAGAGTTGTAGGCCTTCGTTGTCATGGTGCCTTATATTCTAGAAGGTTGTAGAGTATACTAGTGCAATAGACAATTTTTATGTTCCAGAATGATCTAAGAGACCCAGGGCATTTGAGCGATAAACCCAGAATATTCCAGATAGATCTTTTTGCAATGATATGTATTTGTCTCCCCAGAGACCAGAGTCTGAAATTATAATGTATTACGAATCGTATTATACACAGTACACATTGTTATAGACGGCTTGCATATCGTCTGCTACCTTGATGAACACAATAAAGTCATTCTAACACTGGTATACATTGAGAAAGAGGCTTATCTGTTTCCGGCATTGTCGTCCTGCCTTGGGTTATTTGCTCCATTTCGATTCAGAAAATCCTCAGCTTCTTTAGGTGTGTATACACCAGACCTGTGGCCGTCACTGCCCATGACATTCATGCTTGAAGTTACGTCAATTACTTGAGTTGAAGATGGCCAACTGGTCAAGAGTAGAAGACCAACTGGTTTCTATTTTATTATTTTAGTTGTTGTTGTCCTTAGCTCTATTTATAATATATTAATTTTTTATATTAATAAATTAATTAATTAATTTTGTATAGCACTTTTCAATGACCCAAAGTCGCTGACAATAGGCAAAAAAACAAAGAAACAAAGAAACAGAACCACAGGGAACAATATGAATACACAAGAACATAAAACCACGAGTAACAGACAACAAATACAGGATTATTCACCTGTTCTATTCTCCATCCATCTATCATCCATTGCAACACTATATTATCACCGACATCCAAGTTGGGGGATCCCCTTTGAACAGCCCATCTGAGGTTTCTCTCCTCCACACCGCCTGTGGTGCTTTTTCCCCTATTGCTAGGTTTTTAGTGAGTCGTTCCTTATCTTCATTGGGGGAAGTCTGGGTGTGTTGTATATTTGGATTTTATGGTGTTTTTTGTTTTTGATCTTTTGTGATGTTTCTTCTTGACTTGTACAAGAAGACTTGTACAGCCCATGGGGCCTATTCCATGTGATCTCGGGCTATACAAATACATTTGATTTGATTTGATTTGTGTAACTGGAAACACTGGCCAGTACAGGGTGCCATTTATCCGCCATTTTGTGTTAACGCACAAATTTCCCCAAGGGGATCAATAAAGGCTTATCTTATCTTATCTTAACAGCTGGCTGGTTTGGGCACAGGATAAGGCTGCCAATTATTCTGTTTGCAGGGAGTGCAGTGCTTGAGTCCTAACAGTAAGAGGCAGCAATATGCCAACAGGCATCTAGCCTGCCTGACATTAGAAGAAGAAGTATTTTGGAACATCCAAGTACAAGGTCTGTGTGTTTGTAGAGGAGTTGCCCAAGTATTTTGGATAACGTACAAGTTGTGTTTCAAGGACTGCCCATTTAGTGAAAGGTAAGTCATTTAACATTAGTGGCTATTTGTTTGCCTTATTAATGAGTTCTATGAAATGCCTTGGCCATGGTATGCTTATTAGTCAACGACAGAATTTTGGGATAATATATCCACAATGTATATCCAAAAAGCCTCTCTTTAACAGTTTATTATCTTCTCTCTGAGCGATGCACAGGAGCCATGTTTTGTTTGAACACAGTGTCTTGCTGTTTTTATTACAAACTAGCCTTATGTTCAGCAATCCTTGTTTTGAGAGGATGTGGTCTGGCCTACATGGACAGTGGTACCCTTAAGAGGTTAACCCTTTCACTGCCGCACTACAAAACAGTTAACCCTTTCACAGTGACAATACACAGAACGTTAACCCTTTTACTGCCACACAACAGCCGGTTAATGAATGAGTTAATGTTGTTTTTTGTACCTGTGCGTAGGTGGAAAAATGTGCTGCATCTATAGAATCCAGAGAGGGGAGCGGGTGGACTCACTGCACTGTGAACATGCCTGAGATAGTAAGAAATAAGAGGGGGTTCGGCTCATGCGCGGGCAGCACAGTGGGTCTGCACGCATGAATATTAAAGGCAACCAACTTGTGTTCGGCTTTTCTCTGATTGGCCGCGCCCCCCCGCCCCCACGCGCAGGCAAGCGCAGTCGTCCCACGTCCCAAATGAAATCCAAGGAGCGCAAGCGAGCGGCAGCGCGGGCAACCAACTTGTGTACCATGGGCTGCTGTTCCAACGCACTTGTGTTGGGCTGCTGTTTCACTCGTGTATAAACAAAGCCCATACAGTTATGAAATGCGCTGAACTAGAAAGCGTAACGTTATTATGTTTCGCGTTTTTAACAACCAACTACCAGATTCACTCGTGTATAAACAAAGCCCATACAGTTATGAAATGCGCTGAACTAGAAAGCGTAACGTTATTATGTTTCGCGTTCCATTGATTAACGCCATTACCTGCTGTGCTGTAGGAAGCAGAGGTACAGTAAGTTACAGTAGGTGTAGGTTACATGTTTAATCAAAGCCCATACAATTTTTTAGATGAATGATTGTGGATATAATATAGAAAACACATCATTATGATATTGTCAGAGGGAGAGGCATGACTTCGCGACAGCCATATTAGACACTCACTGTACATCAGTGTGGAACTGTAACGTTATTATGTTATTTCGCCCGTGGAGGCTGCTGAGCCTGAAGCGCCAGCGGGGCGATGCGGTGGTTTATCCCCGGCTTTCGTGCGCCGCCGCCGGCTTGATACAGCTTCAGCAGCAGCAGCGGCGGTGCTCTGTTGTAGGAAGCCCTTCAATGACAGCGGCGCGCTCTCATATTTTGCGAATGCATAAACTATATCTTAAATTATGGCTATGTGTCTAATATGGCTGTCGCTTATCAATGACTTTGCGACAGCCATATTAGACACATCGCCATAATTTAAGATATAGTTTATGCATTCGCAAATATGAGAGCTCTGTCATTGAAGTGGGTGGTGGCAGCATTACTAACAGTAGCGATTTTTATTGTTTTGTCATGACCAAACATAATCCCAACATAGATAGGAGGTGTACTGTATGTCAAATGTCGGTCATGTGGTGGAAGAGTTTAGTACAGTCACACAACAGAACACCGCTGTAGTACAGTCACACAACAGAACACCGCTGGTTCGACCAGCGCTTCTGCCGCGCCGCAAGGGCGTGTGCTAGTGGATTGATTGATTGGCCGTGTGGCCAATCAGAGAAACGCTGAACGAAAAGCTGAACACAAGTTGGTTGCCTTTAATATTCACGCGGTCTGCACGGTGGCGTGCTTGTTTGGGAAGTGCGTGTTCATATTTGACCTGGTGGGGCAGAAACCGCATGGTGACGCACCTGTAATCTGACAACGTCAGGTCTGGTCTAGTTCCTCTGTTGCTGGGAAGCTGTCAAGTGACTGTCATTCAAAACAGGATCAAGGCTACTTTCCCAAAAACTGTCACAGCAGTTCAACAATGACAACAAGGGGATTCTAGAATTCATCTAATGCTTGAGGACTCGTGTGGTTCACTCATAAGTAGGGTTAGGGTATTTGTCTAAGCAGAATCCAATATCGAATGTGTTCACTAAATCCAACTCCTTTCAAATATGACCCGGCACGGTCTAGGTCGGATTGTGCCGGCAGAGAAGATTCTTCAGAAGTGCAGAAAACGTTGCATGATTTAGAAATAGGTATTAATACGACTTGTAAATGTGGTAATTATTGTTAGATTGTCCGACAGTATTTATTCCGACGCAGTAGAAATAACTACATTTGTGTCGGAGGGGTGTGGTTAAATACTCAGGTCTCAGGTGTCGGAGATGGAGAGAGACGCACAGAAATTACAACTTTTCCATTCCGTTAAAATGTTTGGGGACAAGGTGGTCAGGTGGCGTAGCGGAGATTGCGTTCGTCACCAACGCCGGAGACGCTGGATTTGCCTGTTCGAATCCAGCTCCCGGCGTTGTCAACAGCTTGGCTGGCCGTTCACACTAATACAATTGGCAGTATTAGAGGGTGGGAGAAGCTGGCGGGGTGGGTCCGGGTCGTTGTAAACAGCGACTCCTACAGTTCGGTCGGGGCGCCTGCTCAGCGTGGATAGGATCTAAGGGGGGTAGTGTGATCCTTCCACACGTTACACCCTCTCAGTGAGAGTCCGCGCTGCCAGGTGAAAAGAAGCGGTTGATTGGCTAGACGTGTGTCGGAGGAAGCACGTGATAGCCTCCACTCTCCCAGACCGACTGTGGGGGGTAAGTGCGCAGCGACCAGGAAGGGGATTGGGAATTGGCATAACGACTAACATTGGGATGCGAGAAAAAACGGAGGAAAAAGGAGGGGGGAAAAGATCAATAAAAAATTTAAAATTTGGGGACGGACGGACAGACAATCTTTTATTAATTTGTTTTATTGCACTCAATTTAGTAAAAAAATAAATGTTCAGCAATGTTGTGAGCAGTAACAGAAGAGAATGTCATTAACGGTTCTGTCAATTAGCCAACAAAATAAATTGCTACCTCAGCTGTGTAGTGACATGTTTAATGTCATTACCTCATCACTTGGCTTCAGAGATGGCAGTCGGGAGACAGGTAAAGAGGATTAGTTACACTCTGAGGTTGCAGTCATACACATATGCTTTTACCTAACACACCGATATGTGCAAAATTAGGCTGGCTAGATATTGATATAGTTGGTATATCAGCCCTATTCTGACTGCGTCAACTCCCCCCACAGCACTGCACGTAACAGTGTTGTAGTCGAGTCACTAAATCTCAAGTCTGAGTCGAGTCTCGAGTCCCCAGTGTTCGAGTCCAATGCTGAGTCACCAAAGAAGAGCCTGAGTCAAGTCAGAGTTGAGTTCCACATTACCCTAGTTCGAGTCCGAGTCCAAGTCATCAAGGTTGAGTCCACTCCACTCTAGCAGTCAAAGAGCTGACATAAAAAAGGGAGTTTATTTACTTTGTGACACAATAGCCAAACAAATGCACTAGCCATCAATATCGTATGCCAAATGATTAGGGCCTATTAAAAAAATGTATGTAATAAAAAAATGTACACAAAAAAAAAATAACACAACACGTGTTATGGCCTCACATGCAAAGTCAATGGGGCCCAGGCTCCAAATCCAAGTCAGAATCATCAGTGCTAAAGTCCAAGTCGAGTCACAAGGACTCGAGGACAGGACTCGAGTACTACAACACTGGCATGTGTTGTACAACACAAAGCGGCAGAACAACCTATAGTCGAGCAGAGCAGCGGCGAGGACGTCCGTCAACCCTAGACGCCCTAACCCACATTGACAAGAACTCAACAAGAACATCTTATGAAACAAAATATTTAATATGGAAGGGACTCGGAGCTACTGCTTTCAGGAGGGGGGGGAGACACAGAGACACCCCTTCGCGGGGCGACTGTAATGTGTTTTGAAGGCTGTGAGTAAGTGGAAGGGATGGTTGCAGAGACTGGGGGCCGCTGGGAGGTGGCCTGCGAGGAAAACAAGGTGGCCCTCTGTGACAAGGCAGTGAGAGGATGAGTCAAAACGGATGATTCCACACGCCACCATCGACTCGCTCGCTTGACACATGTGCCAACTTAACTATTGTAATGTTAAACAGTCACGGACTGGATATCCGCAGAAAAATAATTTGCTCATTTTGTGAAGAAGGAGAAAGGACAATTTCATATGGGTGGGGCGGGGGGGGGGGGGGAGGTATCTCTATGAGAGATGCTGGGCAAAGACAGTTTGACTTATTCTGTGAAATTTAGAGCTTAGTATTATCAGTGAGGTGCACGTATGAAACAAGCTTCCGAAATGCCGTCTGAGCAAGGAAGTAAAAGAGGGAAAGCCTAAAACTCTTGATAATAACTTCTGTCAATTTAGCACTTAAGGGAAATTTAGGCCATCTCAGCCATCCACTCATTAATCTCATTCTCCAACGGACTTATGACAAAAAGGGCTTTCTCTTAGGGCCATTTGAGACCTTTTCGGGCACGACATGAATATAGACAATATATTATAATATAATATTAATTATATATGTTTTATTGGGACGGTTGGTGAATCCCAAAATCGGCCCGAAAAGGTCTCAAATGGCCCTAAGAGAAAGCCCTTTTTGTCGTAAGTCCTTGGAGAATGAGACCCATTGAAGTTATACGAAACAGTAAGTGAAAATGGCATCATTGATCCCCCCCACGCCCCCCCTACAATCACTACAGGCTATGTAGTCCCTCCTACACAAGTGCATTTATTTTTTAGAAGGGGTACAAAGGCTTGTTTTGGATGGCACATGGATTCTCCAAGGAGGATCTTCACATTGCTTGGATCCAATTGCAATACAATAATTTATTTTATAAATGAGACCCGGGCCGGATGCATCAGTCCATCTGAGGATCTTTAGAAGATCATTTGGTATCCAATAATGTCCACCCAATCACTGTAAGTGATCCGGCGTAATGGGAAATGGGAGTAGGGGGGGATCCATCATATAGAAAGGCTAATCAATCAGGCATTCCCATAGAATTAGCCTGAATAGAAGGGGGACACTTTATGGTTTATAGTTGGACAATGGACACATCTCTGTTGGTTGACTGATATGGGTTTTTCCAAAGGTCGACAACAACAAGAGAGCAGAGCGGCCGAGCTGATATGATGCCAATCAGATAATATATCTGATGAAGTACAATCATTATGTAACAATTTAATAATAACAAATGAAACACGCAATTTTTATTTTATTTAGTAGATTTCCATTCTGCACTCAACATGACATTTAAATCAATATGTAATGTATCAAACAAAATGAATTGATTGAACATTCAACCATTTTTCTCAATTGACAAGTGGGGATGTTAATCGGCCATGTGGGAGCAGTTATGGGCCGATGCCATTTATTTCAAAATGCCATATATCGGCCCATTTACTTGGTCTATCGCTACACATCTCCTTCTGAATTTGAATGCTGGTTCTACTCATTCTAATTAATTGTTTTCCCCTATTATCTTTTTCCCGCTTCTTTTTCCGTTTTTCTCCCCTCCCAATGTTAGTCGTTATGCCAATTCCCAATCCCCTTCCTGGTCGTTGCGCACTCTACCCCCTACCGTCGGTCTGGGAGGGCGGAGACTATCACATGCTTCCTCCGACACATGTGTACCCAGCCCACCACTTCTTTCCACCTGGCAGCGCGGACTCTCACTGGGAGAGTGTAACGTGTGGAAGGTCACACTACCTCCCTCCAGATCCTTCCCTCGCTGTGCAGGCGCCCCGACCGAACTGTAGGAGTCGCTGTTTACAACGACCCGGACCCACCCACCGGCTTCCCTCCCGCTGACTCTGCCAATCGAGCCAGTATGACGGCCGGCCAAGCCGGAGGCAACGCTGACAGCCGGATTCGATACCAGTGTCTCTTGCATTGGTGACAAACGCTTAGTCCGCTGCGCCACCCAGCCGCCTACTCATTCTAATTATGTGCACACCTCACCTTCATATTAAAAAAGTATTATTAATCAAACGCACCTGTAGAATTATCTTAGATTATAAGAGATTATAAGAGATCAGGGGAATCATCTGCTCTGCAGAAACCCTGACATTATAGATAACTATCATTCAAAGCAGATTTATTATGGCCTACATCCACCATGGACATCTCCTCTGGAATATGCATCTCACATTCAGCTACACTCGTAATGCTGCGGAGGCTCCAACATCAATCAAAGGAGGTTTTTAAACCAGACGCTCCCTTAGAATTAACATGGACAGCAAGCATACCTTCTGTTCTGCTCATTCCAATTCTGTGTACACACCTCCATTATATCAATCAAAATATCAATCTGACAGTCCTACAGAATGACCATGGATAGAATAGATACATATTTTGTGGTGTGTATCATTAATTAACAAAATATTCTCCGTGACGGGACTCTCCGATTAGGTTCTGTTAATTCCAATTCTGTGTGAACGCTCATCCGTCAACATCAGAAGAAGTTTATCAATCAAATCCTCTCCCTTGGAAGGAACAAGGGCGGCGAACATACGTGAGCGTTTTCCCTTCCGAGCGTCTCCTCTCTCCTCTCTACTCATTCCGATTCCGCAGAGACTCCCGCAGACATTTCAAAAAGATTCTTAATCAGTACAATCTGTAGAATTAAAAATACATTTCAGGGGTGTGTTATGAGGAATCTCTTTTTGAACTTCTGTGAAACTCGTTCTTATTTTGCGGACACCGTCCTATCTTCATTATAGCCGCCATCAAATATAGTTTTAATCAGACTCTATAGAATTAACGTGCGCACAGTAGAAGAGATATATATTGTGTTGTATCGTGGACATCTCCTTTGTTCTACTTCGTTTTCATTTTGAGGATGCAGCTCTGCCATCATATCAGCCTCCTCTTCTACCCCCGCCCCTCCCCCTGAGATGTCCCTCCCTACCCCCCTGAGATGTCCCTCCCTACCCCCCTGAGATGTCCCTCCCTGTCCCCCTGAGATGTCCCTCCCTGTCCCCCTGAGATGTCCCTCCCTCTCCCCCTGATATCCCCTCCCTCTCCCTCTGAGATGTCCCTCCCTGTCCCCTGATATGTCCCTCCCTGTCCCCCTGAGATGTCCCTCCCTGTCCCCTGATATGTCCCTCCCTGTCCCCCTGAGATGTCCCTCCCTGTCCCCCTGAGATGTCCCTCCCTGTCCCCCTGAGATGTCCCTCCCTCACCCCCTGAGATGCCCCTCCCTGTCCCCCTGAGATGTCCCTCCCTGTCCCCCTGAGATGTCCCTCCCTGTCCCCCTGAGATGTCCCTCCATGTCCCCCTGATATCCCCTCCCTGTCCCACTGATATGTCCCTCCCTCTCTCCCTAAAATGTCCCTCCCTGTCCCCCTGAGGGATTGGATCTCTGGCCTCCCTATTGCAGTAATATATTGGATAGATTGAGAGAGATCCATACAATTAGCTGGGAGTCAAAGTGTTTGAATTAGTATCCCTCGTGTCCAAGGTTGCTGACTCAATGAACTACTGCTGTGTACTCAAATGTGCCTGGTTTCCACTATGGTGGTGGTGGTGGTAGGGAGGGGGGCTTACTTGTTATATGTCCCAAAAATGGCTCCCAAAGGGACATTCAGATTATTTGTTCCCTGTGTTACTTCCAGTCTAGATGATTTGTTCCCCATGTTACTTCCAGTCTAGATGATTTGTTCCCCATGTTACTTCCAGTCTAGATGATTTGTTCCCCATGTTACTTCCAGACTAGATTGTTTGTTCCCTGTGTTACTTCCAGTCTAGATGGTTTGTTCCCTGTGTTACTTCCAGTCTAGATGATTTGTTCCCCATGTTACTTCCAGTCTAGATGATTTGTTCCCCATGTTACTTCCAGTCTAGATGATTTGTTCCCCATGTTACTTCCAGTCTAGATGATTTGTTCCCCATGTTACTTCCAGTCTAGATGATTTGTTCCCCATGTTACTTCCAGACTAGATTATTTGTTCCCTGTGTTACTTCCAGTCTAGATGATTTGTTCCCCATGTTACTTCCAGTCTAGATGGTTTGTTCCCCATGTTACTTCCAGTCTAGATGATTTGTTCCCCATGTTACTTCCAGTCTAGATGGTTTGTTCCCCATGTTACTTCCAGTCTAGATGGTTTGTTCCCCATGTTACTTCCAGTCTAGATGATTTGTTCCCTGTGTTACTTCCAGTCTAGATGATTTCTTCCCCATGTTACTTCCAGTCTAGATGATTTGTTCCCCATGTTACTTCCAGTCTAGATGGTTTGTTCCCCATGTTACTTCCAGTCTAGATTATTTGTTCCCCATGTTACTTCCAGTCTAGATGATATGTTCCCCGTGTTACTTCCAGTCTAGATGATTTGTTCCCCTTGTTACTTCCAGACTAGATTGTTTGTTCCCTGTGTTACATCCAGACTAGATTATCTGTTCCCCATGTTACTTCCAGTCTAGATGGTTTGTTCCCTGTGTTACTTCCAGTCTAGATTATTTGTCCCCTGTGTTACTTCCAGTCTAGATGATTTGTTTCCTGTGTTACTTCCAGTCTAGATGATTTGTTCCCTGTGTTACTTCCAGTCTAGATGATCTGTTCCCTGTGTTACTTCCAGTCTATATTATTTGTTCCCTGTGTTACTTCCAGACTAGATGGTTTGTTCCCTGTGTTACTTCCAGTCTAGATGATTTGTTCGCCATGTTGCTTCCTGTCTAGATGATTTGTTCCCCATGTTACTTCCAGACTAGATTGTTTGTTCCCTGTGTTACTTCCAGTCTAGATGGTTTGTTCCCTGTGTTACTTCCAGTCTAGATGATTTGTTCCCCATGTTACTTCCAGTCTAGATGATTTGTTCCCCATGTTACTTCCAGACTAGATTGTTTGTTCCCTGTGTTACTTCCAGTCTAGATGGTTTGTTCCCTGTGTTACTTCCAGTCTAGATGATTTGTTCCCCATGTTACTTCCAGTCTAGATGATTTGTTCCCCATGTTACTTCCAGTCTAGATGATTTGTTCCCCATGTTACTTCCAGACTAGATTGTTTGTTCCCTGTGTTACTTCCAGTCTAGATGGTTTGTTCCCTGTGTTACTTCCAGTCTAGATGATTTGTTCCCCATGTTACTTCCAGTCTAGATGATTTGTTCCCCATGTTACTTCCAGTCTAGATGATTTGTTCCCCATGTTACTTCCAGTCTAGATGATTTGTTCCCCATGTTACTTCCAGTCTAGATGATTTGTTCCCCATGTTACTTCCAGACTAGATTATTTGTTCCCTGTGTTACTTCCAGTCTAGATGATTTGTTCCCCATGTTACTTCCAGTCTAGATGGTTTGTTCCCCATGTTACTTCCAGTCTAGATGATTTGTTCCCCATGTTACTTCCAGTCTAGATGGTTTGTTCCCCATGTTACTTCCAGTCTAGATGGTTTGTTCCCCATGTTACTTCCAGTCTAGATGATTTGTTCCCTGTGTTACTTCCAGTCTAGATGATTTCTTCCCCATGTTACTTCCAGTCTAGATGATTTGTTCCCCATGTTACTTCCAGTCTAGATGGTTTGTTCCCCATGTTACTTCCAGTCTAGATTATTTGTTCCCCATGTTACTTCCAGTCTAGATGATATGTTCCCCGTGTTACTTCCAGTCTAGATGATTTGTTCCCCTTGTTACTTCCAGACTAGATTGTTTGTTCCCTGTGTTACATCCAGACTAGATTATCTGTTCCCCATGTTACTTCCAGTCTAGATGGTTTATTCCCTGTGTTACTTCCAGTCTAGATTATTTGTCCCCTGTGTTACTTCCAGTCTAGATGATTTGTTCCCTGTGTTACTTCCAGTCTAGATGATTTGTTCCCTGTGTTACTTCCAGTCTAGATGATCTGTTCCCTGTGTTACTTCCAGTCTATATTATTTGTTCCCTGTGTTACTTCCAGACTAGATGGTTTGTTCCCTGTGTTACTTCCAGTCTATATTATTTGTTCCCTGTGTTACTTCCAGACTAGATGATCTGTTCCCTGTGTTACTTCCAGACTAGATGATCTGTTCCCTGTGTTACTTCCAGTCTAGATGGTTTGTTCCCTGTGTTACTTCCAGTCTATATTATTTGTTCCCTGTGTTACTTCCAGTCTAGATGGTTTGTTCCCTGTGTTACTTCCAGTCTAGATGGTTTGTTCCCTGTGTTACTTCCAGTCTATATTATTTGTTCCCTGTGTTACTTCCAGACTAGATGATCTGTTCCCTGTGTTACTTCCAGTCTAGATGATTTGTTCCCTGTGTTACTTCCAGTCTAGATGGTTTGTTCCCTGTGTTACTTCCAGTCTATATTATTTGTTCCCTGTGTTACTTCCAGTCTAGATGGTTTGTTCCCCATGTTACTTCCAGACTAGATGGTTTGTTCCCTGTGTTACATCCAGTGTAGATGGTTTTTCAGCAGTTTGGGAATTTAGAGCAGAAATATATTGTTTCTGTCCTGTATTACTGAACGTTTTGAGTGGGACTCAAGCCCCACATTGGTCTTGCTGTGGAGGAGGCTGTAGTAACTAAGGTGGACTGTAGCAGAAGAAGCAGCGGTCATGTTAGGAAACCATAGACAAAGAATGGGGCTCTGACTTTGTAAGGCCATGCCATTTTTATATGAGCTTTTACACCCAAATGAGGTTTGTATTCTAGCATCGCTGGGTCAAGGTCTGAACCAGAATGAACAGGTTATGGCCTCACATGCAAAGTCAACGGGGCCCAACTACTACTACTAGGTCGTCCTCGGACGGTGCTTCCCGTCATCCCGATCCTCCATGCATCCGGCTAGCTCGCCGGTACTTCCTGCTCCCGCATCTTTCGTGAGTACGTCCACTTAAGTTAGTGTGGGACGTCCTCGTGATCAATGCCCGTGTGTTGGCTCCCACAGCACAAGTTTGCTGGATGGCAGCTCTTGGTGTCTCTGGCAGTGACCTGCCTGCCTCATTCTCCTGACTGCTACTTTCTCGCTCAGCCTTATCGCTCCCCCTCCCATACAAATTTGCATTGGTGACATGCTCATCCTTGTTGATGTTGAGTACTACATGCAGCATTCTGGTGTAGCACCCATCTAGGGACTTCTGCCCAAGCTCTGTACAAGGCTTGAAATAAATGTGGAAACCTATTCCACAGTGCACCCAAAGTAGGTTTAATTTATGTCAGGGCATGTACAGGCTGCAGCGTGACCCCATTGACTTACCCTTAAAGGCTTGACTGTAAGACTGCAAATTTCCACCTGGTATAACCAGGGGTGAATATATAGGGCTTGTCAGCACTGCCTGTAATCCAACAGTGCTAAACAACCATAGATTTTTATTCCATTCTGAAGGGTTTACAGATCCTTCTGGATTTAGGTGTAATACTCAATGTACAGCATTGCTGAAGGGCGCTTTCACATCAACAATTATTTAGAATCTGTCACTTTAAAAGAGAGGAAAATAAATAGTAGATATATAATTTATATATATATATCATTTTAGGCATAAAACTCTTTCGAGTAGAAGGCGCAACTGAAGGAATGAAACTGAGGGAGGAAGTGAACCAGTGTGCGTACCTTTTAGCATTATTCATACTAGGGGAGGATGGTCGCCTCTTTCTCACTGCCGACACTGAGTCTGAGGACAAGTACTGATCCGATCCAATTTAGACTCAAGACTATTGGTTTGGGGTCACTAGACCAACTAACCCATTGAGACAGAATCCATGTATCTCCATTAAATACATAACAAACATGTTGCTTACCGTCTGTGTCAGAAATGCAGAGAATCAAGGCATTTTGCTTAGATTTTCTGACATGCTGCTCGTGGCTCTTACTATCATATTTTAGAACTGGGAAAAATCTATCTATCTATCTATCTATCTATCTATCTATCTATCTATCTATCTATCTATCTATCTATCTATCTATCTATCTATCTATCTATCTATCTATCTATCTATCGATCTATCGATCTATCGATCTATCTATCTATCTATCTATCTATCTATCTATCTATCTATCTATCTATCTATCTATCTATCTATCTATCTATCTATCTATCTATCTATCTATCTATCTATCTATCTATCTATAGTATCTATCTATAGTATCTATCTATAGTATCTATAGTATCTATCTATCTATCTATCTATCTATCTATCTATCTATCTATCTATCTATCTATCTATCTATCTATCTATCTATCTATCTATCTATCTATCTATCTATCTATCTATCTATCTATCTATCTATCTATCTATCTATCTATCTATCTATCTATCTATCTATCTATCTATCTATCTATCTATCTATCTATCTATCTATCTATCTATCTATCTATCTATCTATCTATCTATCTATCTATCTATCTATCTATCTATCTATCTATCTATCTATCTATCTATCTATCTATCTATCTATCTATCTATCTATCTATCTATCTATCTATCTATCTATCTATCTATCTATCTATCTATCTATCTAATATATCTTATCTATCTTAATATAGATCTTAAGAATGATCAATAACACTGCTTCCAACTATGACCACATGCCCATATAGCCGAGGCTAAGCTTCCGATATCTAGCGGATATCCATCAGTTTCCATCTTGCCCCTCTTTGGCTGTGTTTGATAGAGGCGTGCAGCTTTGAAAGATAACTAAATTAGCAGAGATTTCATTTGACAAGCGGGCAGTCAAAGGTCTCTGGTAAAGATCATTCACATATAATTCCTCTAACAGAAGCGCACTCTCATCGTCTCATCAGCCTGCATACAATGAGTGGATTAACCAGAGCGTGTACCAATTTTACAAAAGAGGGATTTCCCGGAAGCAAGTGACACCATTTTGGTTTCCTCCACTTTCTGGCCAATTACAGGTTTTTGTATGCATGAGTATTCAGCGAAATCACTCTGGGTGCAGCTGTCCCCGAGCCCACGTAGAATGGTACGATTATGGAGGAGTCGTCTTCATAATTCATAAGCAAGCCCACTGACACCGTGTTTTGTACGCGGCCCTGTGAATACTTACAGCAGCCCGGCTGATATCTATACTGAGGCCAGTGCATCACGGCCAGTGCATCACACCCTCTGCTCACCGGGGTAGACGCAGGGTGTGCTGTCCACTAGTGTTAACCTCTTAAGCATCGGATGGCCCGACGGCAGGCCTTTACGCACTCGGGCGCACGTCGTGGCACTTTGTGCTCGTCTGCCAGCTCCGGGCTGCATTTTTCGCTGATCAAAAAATACATTGTTGGAAAGTTGAATTTGTCGCCTTTCGATCGTCACCTCACTCAACCTATTGCGTGCTTCGGGTCTCGAGTTACAAGATGAAATATCCAGCGAGCGTCATTTGACAAGCCGTTCTGACGAGTGACCACGTCCAGTTGTGCACGGTCCTGAACTGACCAGTCAAGGAGCGTCTGCTCCGAAAGCGATCCCAGACGGGCGCTCAGAGTGGGGGAAGGTGTCACGAGAAGATGAAGAAGTCCTTTGTTTTGACTCGAGAGGCGAAATTAATGGAAGTGGGTGGCCATTTTAATCACGCTGAATTAGTACACACATTACAAAAACCTTTTGTGAAACACAGATTTTCCATGGGATTTTTATAAACTTTGGACCTGTACTACATAAGACTTCAGGCTATGGAACCGTTATGTTTTCCAGCTCCTACCTCTCAGTTGGAACTTATAAACAGGCATCTGGCAACCACTAAACAGAAATGTGAGTACACTTTACTTCAGTGTGTTCAAACTCTGTTACTCTATTTCATTAGCACTCAAAGTGATTTTTCTAGTAGTATGGTCTTCGGGGGAGCTCATTATATTTGTTGGGGGGGGGGGGCACCAGCGCTGCGCTTGCCTCACAGGGAGGACTTTACTGTGACGCTTGCTGACATATAGGCTATATGTATGAGTAACGTTACAGAACCACACTGTAAGGGACCAAGCAGCCAGACAAGGATGACACAGTGGTTTTGGCAAAAAATAAGGGTTTTATTTTTATTTTTCGCATTTCAAAAACAGCCAAAGAATAAGGGTTTTATTTACCCATGCAAATACATAATTTACTAAATATAACATAAATGGTCCAAATAATACAGCAGGACAAAAACAGACCTGAACAGAACGGAAGACAATGACAAATGAGAACTCAAAACTATATATAGGCCCTGGCCAGATACATTAATATTTTACTAAATAATATCTTACAATTCTGATTAATCTAATACACAATAAACACACAACACCACTACCAAACGGAACAACCAATAATCTTAATTAATAAGGAAATACATATGTAACGGTTGTGACAACGTCACCTCAAACTTCGATGCCCCGAATGGGAGTCGAACCCCGGTCTCCCACACCGCAGGCAGCAACACAGACCGCTATACCAAGAGGTGAATCCACCTCTAAGTGCTGGGTCTATGCGTCTTTTGAGGATGTGAGAGTGAGTTTAACCCATAGCACCGCTACTCACCCCAGCCCTTCTTGACTGCGCTTCACGATACCATCCGTTACACTTATAAGGAAACTAAATTACAATACAATAAACCCCCCCTGACATCTCCCGCGACATGGTTCGGTCCACCACCCCCATCCGGCTATTTAGAGTGGTACAGTTGCAGCTGCTCTGTTTGCTCAGAGCGAGGACGGCTGGCTGCAGAGTTGGAGAAACAAACAATGAACGACATGCATGCACTTAAACCACGTAAGTCAAATAATAAAGAATGGATATGATATCAGTACGCAAGTCTATGTGTCGTGTGTGTCATTATGTGAAATAGAAATTGTGTATGTGCATCATGAATGTAAACGTGTACAAACATTAACTATTTAAACAATACGTTGAGGGAACAAGTTAACATGTGCGGGTGCGGTGCACAGACGTATCCGTCACACACACATAGTCCACAGGTGTCTGCATGCATGATGAAGACGCACATATTGAAATACACGTGCTCAGATTAACCCCTCTGATCCAACACTAAAATTCACACACAACAGTCCTATTTACACATAAACACACGGATGAACAAATACCGAACAACAAGTCCACGACCAAACACATCGAGTCTAACATTATTATAGTAGGCAAATGCAACATTATCACAGCAGTCAGCAGTGGCACCCTGGTCAGTACTCAAAGAGTGACGCACCCACACACGAGAGAAGCGCAGCTGCGCATGTAACCAACGCACAACAATCATACGATAGACATTTTTATAAATGAGCAATAATGATGATAATACAGTTACTGTAATTAGGAAAAGTAGGTCTTACCTTAACACAGAAGCGACCACACAAAGGCCTGGGATCAGCTGCCTGCGAGATGCGTCCTCACGTGCTGTTTTAAAGTGGAGCGCTAAAGCAGGGTAGTTATTCCAGACTGCTTTTACAGTATTAAAACTACTCGCCACCCACCTGATGGTGAAGATCTGCCCAATTCTCAAAATACTGTATGCATGGATGTCACTGACAGAAGTGGTCCCTGCAGCAGGTGTAACGCTGTTAGCTTCGCCAGCAGTCAATTTAAAATTGTCTGCGATTGAAGAAGTAGATGCTCCTACCGGCTCCTGCTCAGTCGAGTCGATTGGCTGCTTCACCTTCTTTGTAAAACCAAAATTGGTTAGAAGGCTTACTTCTTTGATATTTCGTTTAACTTTCGACATTATCCTGAATACCTGTATTTTTTTCCTTTTAAAACGGCATGTGGAGTTTGATTTGTGCCTGCAGGCTGCAGGGCCGCCACGCTCCGAATGGTAAACGCAAGAATAGCATGCATGTTGCAATCTATTACGAGTAGGGTATATCTGCAGTGCCGCAACCCCATAGATTTACGCTATTGTCTATTACGGTGAATTAGTGGTTGAACGCATTATACACGATGATGACGATACAGAAAATTACAGACAATTTTAAAATGCATGGCAAAAATAGCATTTATTTTCAGTATTTTAGTGACCCCCCAAAAGTTCACAAATCATGTTTTCAGGGGAGCTGATGTCTCATCTAGGGGAGCCATGGCTCCCGTAGCTCCCCCATGGTTTGCACCCTGGATCAGAGTGTAAGAGGAGATCAGAGTATAAGAGGAGATCAGAGTATAAGAGGAGATCAGAGTATAAGAGGAGATCAGAGTATAAGAGGAGATCAGAGTATAAGAGGAGATCAGAGTATAAGAGGAGATCAGAGTATAAGAGGAGATCAGAGTATAAGAGGAGATCAGAGTATAAGAGGAGATCAGAGTGTAAGAGGAGATCAGAGTATAAGAGGAGATCAGAGTGTAAGAGGAGATCAGAGTATAAGAGGAGATCAGAGTGTAAGAGGAGATCAGAGTATAAAAGGAGATCAGAGTATAAGAGGATATCAGAGTATAAGAGGAGATCAGAGTATAAGAGGAGATCAGAGTGTAAGAGGAGATCAGAGTATAAGAGGACATCAGAGTATAAGAGGAGATCAGAGTATAAGAGGAGATCAGAGTATAAGAGGAGATCAGAGTATAAGAGGAGATCAGAGTGTAAGAGGAGATCAGAGTATAAGAGGAGATCAGAGTATAAGAGGAGATCAGAGGAGATCAGAGTATAAGAGGAGATCAGAGTATAAGAGGAGATCAGAGTATAAGAGGAGATCAGAGTATAAGAGGAGATCAGAGTATAAGAGGAGATCAGAGTGTAAGAGGAGATCAGAGTATAAGAGGAGATCAGAGTGTAAGAGGAGATCAGAGTATAAAAGGAGATCAGAGTATAAGAGGATATCAGAGTATAAGAGGAGATCAGAGTATAAGAGGATATCAGAGTATAAGAGGAGATCAGAGTATAAGAGGATATCAGAGTATAAGAGGAGATCAGAGTATAAGAGGATATCAGAGTATAAGAGGAGATATGGCAGAAAGAGATGAGAGTGGAGAAGTAGAGAGTGCACTCAGTCAGGGACTCTAAATGTGTAGACAAGACATGGTTCCACTATGGCTCTACTACACTGATGGCATGGTGATGAGTATTCAGCATTGCACCATATTTAAAGTTTGTTTTGCAGTCAAGTGTAATCTTATTTCATATCCCTATTGATATTCACTCTGAACACCGGTGGCCCATAGAGTGTGACCACGGATAGAAGCTCTCTACCACAAAGTAAAAATGCAGCTGCAATGCAGCTATGTGCTACTGGTGCTATGAGATCAGCACTTAAGATACGCAGCACGACTTTCCCTTCCTCAGCCATAACTTTCACTGCAGGTGTAAAAGACTGTAATGTAATGAGAAGGATCACCTATGTGTGTCGTTAAAATGATTCATCGCCTTTTCAGTTTACTGTACATTCAACAGGGCAGAGGATATTGGCGCCATAAACATGATGATGAACTTAATTTAATTTCACTTTGGAACATGAAGCCGTCTTCACGGGGCGACAGTGGCTCGGGAGATAGAGCAGTCGTCTGGCAATCCGGAGGTTCCCGGTTCGATTCCCGCTCCTCCCGGGCAGCGTGTCGATGTGTCCTTGAGCAAGACACTTAACCCCTAATTGCTCCCGATGAGCAGGTTGGCACCTTGCATGGTTGCTTCCGCCGTCGGTGTGTGAATGTGTGAGTGAATGTGTGAGTGAATGGGTAAAATGTGAGTAACAAATTGTAAAGCGCTTTGGATAAAAGCGCTATATAAAAAAAGCAGCCATTTACCATTTACCAAGGTCCCTGGCAGAGTTGTCATGGAGAAACTACCACAGTTCTAGAGCTTAACATCATAGTATCCTTTGTTTAATAACAGTTCTAGCCTCTTCCACCCGCGCGGTCCATCGGCGGACCGCAAATTACATCACGTCAACCAATCTGTCTAGACTGTATGACATAATGTTGAGTTTTTTTCAAAGATATCCAAGAGTAAACATTCTAACCATGTCACAACAGCAGTAGTGTATATTTTCAGCAATGCGTTTGTTTACCAATAAGTTAAATTGTTATTAGTGAGATTTTAGTTTTTAAAATGTGTGAATATTTTCACGGAAATCCGCAATTTTTTATTAGCGGCCGTCGCCGAATAATGATGAGCACATATCCATAAGGCCTCAACTGTGCCTGGTCACATACTGCAGTGTAGTTAGTATGTCACCAAGTTAAGCGGAGAGGTGAAGGCACAAGAGTAGGGTGCCCACCTGTCCCGTGATTCGCGGGACAGTCCCGATATTGGGACGTTTGTCCCGCGTCCCGCTACAACATAACAATGTCCCGCAATTCAAAAAAAATATTCAAAAAAGATATTATTATTTTTTTATTTTTTTTTTTTTTTTTTTTTTTTTTATTATTCAAATATTATTATTTAATATTTTTTTTTAAATGTTGTTAATTTAATGCCTCGTTCCAATACCCTCTTATATTTAAAATAGAAAAATTGGGCAACGTCAAACCAATGCGCAGCCGAGCGGAGCAGCTCGACTCGAGTCTCGCGAGTCGCGCTGCCTGTCACTGTCAGACAGTCCAAGGCCGAGGCAGCTGCAGTGTGTGTGACGTCAGTCATACCTGATGTTTCTGCAGAATAGCCCAAAGCTTTTTTACGACGCAGTGGGGTATGTGTCCTGGTCGTTGTAAACAGCGACTCCTTCTGGTCGTCGGGGGGGCGCCTGTTCAGCAGAGAGGGGATCTGGGGGAAATAGCATGAACCTCTGCACACGTTATGTTCCCCCGGTGAAACTCCTCCCTGTCAGGTGAAAAGAAGCGGCTGGCGACTCCACATGTATCGTAGGAGGCATGTGGTAGTTATACACCCTCCCCAGACCGTCAGTAGGGCAATGCGCGCAATGACCAGGAAGGGAATTGGCATAACAACTAATTTGGGAGATGGGAGAAAAAGAAGGAAAAAAAGGTGAAGTGTGTGCAAAATATCATTCTACAAATAATCCAAAATAAACATAAAACAATGAATAACAGCATTTTCATGTTAGTTAGACCCATCATAGTGATGCCGATCTCATTATGTAAATCATCCACGTGCTTTCAATTGCGAGTGCATATTATTGTTTACCCAGGCAGTGTGCTGCCATTAGCTTATACCATGCGTCCCAACTGAGCGGTTACTTTCATAAATCTAACTACACCAGCTACACATGCTGTTGGGCCATTGTCATTTGTCACCAGGGTAGCGTGTAGCAAACCCCATGATTCTCATAGTAAATATTGTCTCAAGCTCTTCAGCCCTTTTTGGTCTGTTTTCCAATTAAAAGTTTGATCAGCTCTGTTTGAGTTGCTGCTTTCCTCGCATGCAGAACGAGTGATCTGAGGAGAAAGAATCACTGCAGGTAAATATTGGATCCTGAACCTCTGCCGGGAGATCATGCACATTCATTTGCAGAGAACACTTAACCGTGCAAAATAAACACAAAAAAAGTCATCAGCTTAAAACCAGGTAAATATGCATTATTCACATTATAATCATTATAATGACAATGCTATGGAAAGCCATGGTGAGACCGAGAGGAAGATAAGACCTTGGTGATTGATCTGATGTCTAGTACTGCAAGTATCCCACCAGTGTTGTAGTCAAGTCACTAAATCTCGAGTCCGAGTTGAGTTCCCATTATCCTAGTCTGAGTCCAAGTCCAAGTCATCAAGGTTGAGTCCACTCCACTCTGGCAGTCAAAGAGCTGACATACAAATAAAATAAAAATGTCTACATTAAATGTAGTAGTGGAGTTTATTTACTTTGTGACACAATAGCCAAACAAATGCACTAGCCATCAATATCTCATGCCAAATGATTAGGGCCTATTAAAAAGGATTTTAAAAATAAATAACTAATTCATCAATTAACAAGTCCGAGTCCTCGTCTGCACCTTCCGAGTCCGAATGCACGAGTCCTGAAAATCAGTTCAGGATTCGGACTTGAGTACTACAACACTGTCTCCCACACAGCCCGATACAAATGTAATACATTTTTCTATATTCAAAAGATTTAACGTGTCAAAAATGCTGTAAATCAAGTCGCTTGGCTTTGATTTCTGGCTGGTTAGGCGCTAGTTAGTGTTTCTTGGTATTGGATTTTAGTAGTGGTATCTCCGATACCAATATTCTATTTTAGCCTGGTATCGGGCCGATTTCTATTACCAGTATCGTATCGGTGCATCCCTGTGCAACAGTGGGGAAACTGTGTCTATAAAAAGGTGATATTTCCCTTTGGTAAAACAATTTCATCTTTTGAAACACTTAAAGATTCAGTACAATGAAAATGGAGTTTTTCCAATATTGTTGCATTTTTTATCAATATCCCCCTGGATATCAACAGCATCAAACCATTTCAGATTTCCAATGTGCTTAGGGCGGCTAAGTGGCACAGTGGGCAAGGCGCTCGCCACTAATGCAGGAGATGCTGGGTTCGAGCCCAGCTCTCAGCATTGCTACCAGCTTGGCTGGTCGTTCATACTAACGCAATTGGCAGTGTTAGGGGTGGGAAGCTGGTGGGTGGGGATCGGACTAGTTTGCTACAATTTTGTTAATCTTTGTGGTTAAAAAACATCCACAGCAACTGTGACCATAATGTATTCATCACCTGCATATGTTACGTAAGGGATAATGTATAGCTACGAGGTCATTGTGGCAAAATAATTGACCGACAGAGAGTTTAAAATAACGAGCCGCCTCGGCGAGGTGTTTTAAACGTCAGTGAAGGTCAATTATTTTGCCACAATGATCGAGTATAGCTATACATTATCCCGCTTATTACATGGCTAACTTACTAACAATATACCTAATTCATTTTACATCGACTCGCAACAGTAACACTGGTTCTGGCTCCGCTGAGTGCTCGTCGCTCCGCCCCCCAGCAGCTTCCCCGGCAGCCGGCAGTTTGCACTGATGTCAGTGGGCTTGATTGCGAACAGCTGCGCACAGCGGTCATTATTGTGGGCTTGATTGCGAACAGCTGCGCACAGCGATCATTATTGTCCCACAGCGGTCATTATTGTCTGATAACTGACCTCTGACGCGCGCTATTGACCAATCACAAGCAAGCATTTCGGCGAATGTGAAAACGCCATGTAATAACCAGTGTTAACCTCCCATAGCAACCGGCGATCACACTGGTCCCATGCATTTGTTTACATTTTAAAGCGTCATGTATTATATGATGCTTACTTGACATCTGCGTTTTGGCTGTGCTTAGAGAGGGTACACTAAAACTAAAACAAATCAAATGATACATCTGAAGCAGAATTTATTTTATTATATCATACTCACTCACATTAATATTCCGCAATAGCTTTTTCTGACTGAAGTAACATCAAAATTGTACCGGTTGACCCCGGGGACAACAAAACCCAGGCATTACCTGCTCCTTACAATGGGTTTGTGTTCACAACAGCTTTTCTCCAACTCTGTTTTATTGATAATAGAAAACAATGTCAATGATAGACAATACTACAACTCCCATGAGCAGTGGGTGCACACACTGTGTGCTCATCCCATTGGCCTCTCCCCTTCGCCGTCTTGCCAGTGACAACTGAATGAAAGGAAGGAACGCTCATTGGCCACTGTGGTAGACATTATATGTTACTAGGGGTGGGGGGGAAAATCGATATGTAGTAGTATCGCGATACTTTGCGTGGCGATACTGTATCGATACAGGGACGCCAAGTATCGATATTAAATTATTCATAAAATAATAAAAAAAGAAATTGTATAAGGAAGTTGCATTGTTCATTTCAATACCTGTAATAGTACAGTAGTCCACACACACACACACACACATGTGCATTCAGTTAAGTTGGTATATGACTGTAATACAAACAGTTCAGTTTGTCAGGTACATGCAACACAGATTACAGTGTTTACATCTGTCTGCTTGAGAAAATACCATGTTCTGCAATAAAAATTATTGAAGTGAGATGAACAGACTGAACTTTATTTTATTAGATAAAACATGTTGACAAAGTTTTACTTTGCAGTTGAAAAAAGGTAATAAATTAAATTTGATCAAAATATATTTTTTTCCGCAATACTCAGCGTATCGCGATATATTTAGTATCGCGATAGTATCGTATCGTGAGGTCTCTGGCGATTCCCACCCCTATATGTTACCCCCCCACACACCTACTATTGTTGATCAAACCGTTTGTACGTCCCACCCCCTTCCCATTTTGTTATCCCCCCCACACAGCATATTGTTCTCCAATACTCAGTTTCTCTCTACCATGATAAACCAATCACCAATCTCTTGTCTACACACGGAGCCTTTATACCTGTATAAAGGTATAAAATAAAGGTATTCCATGTCTCTAGGAGCATGTTACGAATGCATTTTATTTACATAGAGCTTTTCAATAACCCAAAGACGCTGACAATAAGCAAAACAAAGAACAGACACATAGAACCACAGGGAAACAAGCAACAGTATGAAGACACAAGAACATAAAACCACGAGTAACAAAGGGCGGCTACGTGGCATAGTGGGCAAGGCGCTCGCCACGAATGCGGAGACGCTGGGCTCGCCTGTTCGAGCCCAGCGCTCCACATTGCTTTCAGTTTAGCTGGTCGTTCATACTAATACACATTGGCCGTATTAGGGGGTGGGAAACTGATGGGTGGGGATCGGGCGTTGTGGACAGCGACTCCTACAGGTCGGTTGGTGCGCCTGCGCAGTAGAATCAGGAAGTGTCGGGGGCAGCGTGAGCCTCCCACGCGTTACTCCTCGCCACTGAGAGATCGAGCTGCGCAGGTGAAAAGATGCGACTGCTGTTACCTCAAGTACCGGAGGGGACTTGTGCTATGTATGACTTAGTCCACATTGCAGCCGGCTTGTGGGAGGCAAGGAACAGCGTTCGTGACAGGGGAGGGTTGAATTGGATGATACGAAATTGGGATGGGAGAAAATATAGAAAATGGGAGAAAAAGTGGATAAAAAAAAAAACACGAGTAACAAACAACAAATACAGAAGCCAGTAGTCAAGTCAAGTCAAGTCAAGAGTTTTATTTGTCACGGCATACAAGGATACAATGAAATGCGGGTGGTCTTGCCCGCAACGATGTGCAATACAGTAGTAACAACATATAATATAATCCAATAAAACAACATTGTGCAATAAACAAGTAACATAGTAAGTAGGGCATATCGGTATTTGTACATAAGTTATTTACAGAGCATGAAGGACATGCTAGGTCCTGTGGTAGTGCAATACACTGTTAGCTACGGATGAGGCACTGGGTCTTTCTGTACATTGCTATATTATACAATCTCAGTTTATGCTATACTATTTTTAAAGTGACCTTTCCTTAGTGGCCATAAGTGTGGGCGTGTGCAGCATGAGTGTGTGCTTGCTCATGTTAAAGTGGCTGCTAGTGTGTGAGCGTGTACAGTGTGTGTGTCGTGTGTGTGCTCATGTGTGCTTGTGTGTGGAGAATTCAGTGTTCAGTGATCAAGGCTCTGATGGCCTCGGGGAAGAAGCTGAGCCGAAGCCTCTCTGTCCTAGTAGCTGGGGTTCTCAGGCGTCTGCCTGACCTCAGCAGCATGAACAGGCTGTTGTTGGGGTGGTGTGGTTCTTTCATTATTCTGCAGGCTCTGGATTTGCACCTCTTGTTGTATAGAACCTGCAGGGGTGGTAGTGCAATACCCGTGGTACGCTCGGCTGAGCGCACCACTCTCTGTAGGGCCTTCTTGTCCTGTGCCATGCTGTTTCCATACCAGGCAGTGATGTTTCCAGTCAAGATGCTCTCTACAGCTCCGGAGTAGAAGGACTGGAGTATCTTCCCAGATACTCTGAACTTCCTTAACTGTCTCAGGTGGTAGAGGCGCTGCTTCGCCTTTTTTTACGACTGAGTCTATGTGTGTTGACCATGTCAGATCCTCTGAGATGTGGACCCCCAGGTACTTAAAGCTGCTCACCCTGTCCACGGTAGCCCTGTTTATCCTCAGTGGTGTGTGTCTCCTGCTGTCCTCTCCTATAATCCACGATCAGCTCCTTGGTTTTACCAATGTTCAGGAGCAGGCTGTTGTCCTGGCACCAGCGTTCCAGTACCTCAACCTCCTCCCGGTAGGCCTTCTCGTCATTGTCCGAGATCAGCCCCACCACCACTGTGTCGTCCGCAAACTTCACTATGGAGTTGGAGTCGTGTGTGTATAGTGAGTACAGCAGGGGGCTCAGAACACAGCCCTGGGGGGACCCAATGCTCAGGGTGATGGTGTTGGAGGTCTGACCCCCCACCCTGACCGCCTGGGGCCTTTCGCTCAGAAAGTCCAGTATCCAGGCGCTCAGAGCGGAGCTCAGACCCAGCTCGATCAGCTTGTCCACCAGTCTGGTGGGGACTATGGTGTTGAACACTGAGGTGTAGTCAATGAACAACAGTCTCACATAGCCCCCTTCTGGCGGTCAAGGTGAGAGAGGGTGCTGTGCAGTACTTGGGAGACCGCATCATCAGTGGACCTGTTTGGCCTGTATGCAAATTGCATGGGGTCCATATCACTGGGGAGGGAGGCACAAATGTGATCCTTGACCAGCCTCTCGAAACATTTCATGGCCACAGAGGTGAGTGCCACCGGTCTGTAGTCATTGAGACATGTTGGGGAGGGTTTCTTTGGTACAGGGATGATGGTAGACATCTTGAACCAGGCAGGGACCACTGACTCCGCCAGGGATTGATTAAATATGGCGGTGAACACAGGGGCTAGCTGGTTGGCACAGGACTTAAGTATATGTCCTGTTATACCATCTGGGCCAGCAGCTTTTCTGGTGTTCACCTGCATAAATGCTCTTCTCACACTGTGTTCCAACAACGAGAGAGCGTCCCCGCCCCCCGCGGTTGCCCCCCCCCCCCCCTCCACAACAGCCGGCGCGCCAGTGACGTCACTAGCCGTTGAGCTAGCGGCGCCACTGTCTACACCAAACCGAGCGTAGAAAGAGTTGAGTTTGTCCGCGAGAGAGGCGTCGTCGCTCCCCATTGAGGGGGCGCTGACTTTGTAGGGGAGACAATCAGGGAAGTAAGGGAAACCAAGGGGAGGGAGGGCAATTATCCTGGGTTGTTTAAGCGAATACATTTGTAACAACAACTACTGTATGGACCAAGCAAGGTTATTTCCACCACACCACCTAACCTTATAGCTACAGTAGCTAGCAAGAAAAGTTGTAGCCTAAATTATTGTAAATCCCTGCTTCAACTGCTACTGCTGATGGTGAGCTGTGAAGCAGGTGAAGAGTGACTTGTCTGAAGAGCCAGACCCCGTCAGACCTGCTGACTGTGCACATGTGCTCTGTTTCAATCAGCCGTTGAGTTGTGGCATGTGGATACTGTGGCCTCCGCGGTCTGCAAGACCCAGAGTTTATGGACCAGAGAGACCAGCAGAGAAGAAATCTGCAGCAGGATGACGATTCTGATGAAAGCTCCCTCTGACACACACACACACACACACACACACACACACACACACACACACACACACACACACACACACACACACACACACACACACACACACACACACACACACACACACACACACACACACACACACACACACACACACACACACACACACACACACACACACACACACACACACACACACACACACACACACACACACACACACACACACACACACACACACACACACACACACACACACACACACACACACACACACACAGAACACACACACACACACACACACACACACACAGAACACACACACACACACAGAACACACACACACACACAGAACACAGAACACACACACACACACACAGAACACAGAACACAGAACACAGAACACAGAACACAGAACACAGAAAGGCGAATGGCCTGGGAGATACCCCACCTGAGTACCTGGCATCATGGAAACCTGGTCCCCAAGCGGGAATCTAATCCTGGACCTTCTTGCTGTGAGGCGACAGTGTTAACCACTACACCACCGTGCCGCTATGGAATACAATACTATATATGAATAATGACCCGATTTCTTTCTTTCCAGAAATCATGACCCGATTACTCACGATTTGAGCATGTAGGAACTATTTTCTACCGAGCTACACCCCCTTTTGTTATTATGAGCTTTTGAGTTTTTCAAATGCATCTTTTGGTGCTTTGAGCGCCACAGACCCAGTGCCATTCAGCTCCATTATACTGGAGTGAGACATCTCTAAAACTAGGCAGATCACACTGATCTAGAGTACTGTATCTGGGTGGATAGATAGGATTTTTATTTAAATCTTTTTTCTTTTGGGTGAACTGCCCCTTTAATGTCAAGCCCAGGTCAATTATATTCAATATGCTTTATTGGCTTGAATGTAACAAAGACAATATTGCCAAAGCATCAAGGAATAATGCCATTAAAAATAAATAAATCATAAAAACAAAAACATAGCGAGGCGGTCAGGTGGTGTAGCGGAGATTGCGTTCGTCACCAAACGCCGGAGACGCGAATCCAGCTCACAGCTCCGGCGTTGTCACCAGCTTGGCTGGCCATTCACACTAATACAATTGGCAGTATTAGAGGGTGGGAAAAGCTGGCGGGGTGGGTCCGGGTCGTTGTAAACAGCGACTCCTACAGTTCGGTCGGGGCGCCTGCTCAGCGCGGATAGGATCTAAGGGGGGTAGTGTGATCCTTCCACACGTTACACCCTCTCAGTGAGAGTCCGCGCTGCCAGGTGAAAAGAAGCGGTTGATTGGCTGGACGTGTGTCGGAGGAAGCACGTGATAGCCTCCACTCTCCCAGACCGACTGTGGGGGGTAAGTGCGCAGCGACCAGGAAGGGGATTGGGAATTGGCATAACAACTAACATTGGGATGGGAGAAAATCGGAGGAAAAGGGAGGGGGAAAAAGATCAATAAAAAAAATTAAAAAAAACATAGCAGAAAACAATAAACACTTGCTCTGTATGTGTTTGTGAAAGACTATATGAAAGTGAGTGTGTGTGTGCATGTGTGTATGTGTTTGTGAAAGACTATAGGAAAGTGAGTGTGTGTGTGCATACTGTATGTGTGTAGGTGTTTATGAAAGTGAGTGTGTGTGTGCATTTGTGTGTACATGTTTGTGAAAGACTATATGAAAGTGAGTGTGTGTGTGCAATGCATGTGTGTATATGTTTGTGGAAGACTATGAAAGTGTGTGTGTGTGTGTGTGTGTGTGTGTGCATAATGGTGTATGTGTTTGTGAAAGACTATGAAAGTGAGTGTGTGTGTCCATATGTGTGTACGTGTTTGTGAAAGACTATAGGAAAGTGAGTGTGTGTGTGCATTTGTGTGTACGTGTTTGTGAAAGACTATATGAAAGTGAGTGTGTGTGTGCAATGCATGTGTGCACATGTTTGTGGAAGACTATGAAAGTGTGTGTGTGTGTGTGTGTGCATAATGGTGTATGACTTGTGTTTGTGAAAGACTATATGGAAGTGAGTGTTTGTGTGCAGTATCTCTAATATAGCGTGCAATTCCACACACAGTGTATTTATTATTCTGCCAGTGTAAAAAATACTATGTTGGACATACATCCTGCAAATTAAAAATCCGATTGAACGAACACAGAAGCCATATACATAAAGCGGGCCGACATTAATTCTCCCGTGGCACGACATTTTAACTAAATGGATCATAAAATCAGTGACCTCAAGTGTATAGGTTTGGATATGGTATATCTTAATAGAAGGGGTGGTAACCATGAACAACTCCTGTTGCAGCGGGAATATGTATTGATCCATCAGCTCCAATCGATGTTTCCATCTGGTATGAACGAAGAGTTTAATTAGGGTCCATTCCTGTAGGTGGAGTCTTAGCCTACTAACATGTCTACTGTATAAACACTCAATGACTAGTGCACTGATTTATGAACGGTCTAAACAACCTGATACTCCCAGTGTGCTACAGTTGATTTCCATACAGTACATACTTTTAAATGTTATATTGTAATGTGTATATTGTTGCATAATATATGTATATCTATCCAGGATGGCATCGTTGTTAGGATAGGGGTTGGCGGAGCCCGATTGCAGAACACAGGAGGAGAGAGAATGGAGCGGTTTAGGTTGGTTTTAATTGTTACCCCCCAAGCAGTCAGGTTTACAGGTCAAGAATGTGCGACAGGTACAAGAATGTTCATTAGACGAGGAATGGTGCGTTCCGTGTGCCCCGCGGGGCGTCCCGGTGAGCGGAGTACCGGAGCGGTGGTCCTGGGGCACAGAGAGAACAGGCAAGGCAATTCAACAAGGCTTGAGTAGCAAGGCTAGGGTTAGTTGTCGTACCTAGGAAGTTAGGTGAACACTCCGACGAGGGTAGAGCAGGATCCGTGGGCTGAAGTACCATCTCGCTGATGAGGGAATCCCTCTCATTTCAGTTTAAGAATGAGTGGGATTTATCATTCAACACACCTGGGTAAGAACAGATTTGGACGTTAAGAACGGATTGATGAAAGCGGCGGTGGCTTTTCTTATTTTTCTCTTAACAGACTATTAAGAAAAAATATAAGAAAAATATAAGAGAGAGTTAAGAGAGTATTGGTGAATGAGGTTGTGCCCAGCTTTTCACCCCTGAATGGATCAGTGGTGGAAAGTAACTAAGTATTTGTACTGTACTGTCGAGCTACTTGTACTTTATGTGAGTATTTTCATTTTAGGGAACTTTATACTTTTACTCCACTACATTTCAAGGAAAATATTGTACTTTTTACTCATTTATCTTGACCCATCAGTTACTAGTTACTTTGAAGGAAAGTATTTAGCATAGAAATCATAATATATATACAAAATAAAAAATGTATGAAGATTATTATACTTTCACATTTCACACTTTCACTTAAATTAATAGCCCAGGCATTTATTCGCTTAAATCACTGAACTCAACTATTTTTGGGACAGGTGTCTTTATGGGACAAGCTGTTAATTCCATAAGCACAAAACCCTTGCTCAGCAAAGATGGGAAATACTATCAAATTGTTTGTTTAAACTACAACTTAAAAAGTAGGCTATCGAAAAACACATAAATTACAAATCATTAATTTGATCTCGCTCAGCACTAGAGAAATGAGACTTTGTTTTCAGTTGCCTCTCGCTGGGCAGCCTCCCAAACACACACACACACACACACACACACACACACACACACACACACACACACACACACACACACACACACACACACACACACACACACACACACACACACACACACACACACACACACACACACACACACACACACACACACACACACACACACACACACACACACACACGCACACAGTGCAGAGAGTGATACAGAGAATCCAGTGCTGCTGTTACCAGTGTTGTATTACTCTAGTCCGAGTCCTGGACTGATTTTGAGGACTTGTGACTCGACTTGGACTTGAGCACTGGTGACTCGGACTTGGACTTGGACTCCATCATTGACTGCATTCGGACTCGGAAGGTGCAGACGAGGACTGGGACTTGTTCATTGATAAATACAGTTATTTATTTAATCATTTTTCTAAAATGTGTGTAATAGGCCCTAATCATTTGGCATAAGATATTGATGGCTAGTGCATTTGTTTGGCTATTGTGTCACAAAGTAAATAAGCTCCCTTTGAAATGGTGACCGCTGTGTCAGTTATGTTTAATGTTGACCTTTTTTTATTTGTATGTCAGCTCTTTGACTGCCAGAGTGGAGTGGACTCAACCGTCAACCTCGATGACTCGGACTCGGACTAGAGTAATGGGAACTTGACTCTGGCTCATCTTTGGTGACTCGGACTTGGACTCGGACTTGAGACTCAAGATTTAGTGACTCGACTACATCACTGGCTGGTGCAGACAAGCAGGCTCTGCTGCCTTGGTCAGTTTGAGCCACTGGGGAATTATTTCCACCACACATTGTGACCCTGCAGTGTAGTTTACTGTAGCTTGTAATGAGCCTCCTCCCCCCACCATGTAGTCTGGTCCTCACCATCTTCAATTTCAGGTTGTACTCTTTTCTAAGTGCCGCCATGGCAATCAGCAAATGTGACTGACGTTTGAATTCAATAAAAAAATATATATATACACTATATATATACTGTATATAAAAACTGCTTTGCAGTGTCAATGAGAACCAGATAAACAATTAATGTAGAACTGGCTTCTAATTGAGACCGGCCTTTATTTGTCAAAACATGTAGCCACGCCCCCGGCCAGTAAAAGGGACAGGCATCTATAGGGAGGTGTAGTCTGACATCACTTTAGTTTCCTGCGCGGTCCACCCGTATAGGGATTTATCATTGGGAAAATGTATTATCGGCTATAATTCTGCCTCATGAACATTGGCAAGATCTCCATTTTTGCACAAAATGAGTTCCCTTCTATCACTAACATTATTGTTTAAGCATTTTTGGTTGCAATAAAATGATACGTAATTATTTTACGATTAATTGCGAATTGGTTCATGCTTTATTTGTTTTAAAACGAGACGATTTAGAAATGTGTCCATTGGAAATACATTGCAATTTCAAGCGAGGTGGACCACGCCGGAAACAACAATGACGTATCCACTAGACCTCCTATGGGACGCAGCTTATAGTAGCTTATAACACTAGTGTCTAGTCCCTGTCAATCAAGGTAATTGGGGCGGGACTATTTCAATCCATAAACCATCCCTATAAACCATAAACCATCCCTAGAATATATATCTGATATATTCTGTTGAGAATTGTCCTTGTAGTAGCTGTTAATTTATTTCCATTGCCCCATTGATGCAAAAATACATTTGCCAGTGATTATCTTCAACGCATACTGTATTACTCCAGTGATGAAATAAATCCATGTCATAACAACGGTTACATTAATCACATTGTGTCACAACAATCCTTTTGAATTTTTGAGGTCCAGTATTTTTCTGATCATGCATCTGACAAATAGGCTCCGTTATTAATAATCAAGTAATAGAAAGGAAAAAAACCTCTACAGGATCATTAATAAATTAGTCGTCAGTAATAAATAGACTAATCTGAAAAAGATATTAGGATGTTAGGCGCATCCCTACCCCCTTCTATTCTTCCTCCTCTTTCTCCTGGGTGAAAATATCAGGGGAACTCAATCAGAGCGCTGATAGTGAAATGCCACTGAGCAGGGCCGGGGGGGGGGGGGGGGGGCACCTGAGAGGCCAGGTGATTTATTGCCAGGCTGTGCCGGAGCCAAGT
>NC_140180.1:91356842-91414412 GCF_963971535.1 Notolepis coatsorum
GTATTTATTTTTTTTTAACTTTGACCAATCCGCTGGTTCTTTTTGCGTTTATCGCTTTTTTCTCTGGTCAAGTATGACCGACAGAAACAGGTTGAATGGGGGTACAGATGGGGGGAAAGACACTCTGAGAAGGTACGGCTTGTCCGGGAGTCGAACTCGCTACCCCAGATCCGTGACGCGCACGGTTGTCCCCGACGCCGAAATAGCGTTCGAGGTACACGGTGAGCTACTGGAGCTCCCCCATATATGTCTTGTATTTATTGAAAGATCAAAATCATACATCGGTTATGGGTGGTCCATGGATCACAGGCATTTAATGACAATATAGAGGACAGCAAAACAGGTTAGTAGAGAGGGAAAATCAGCTCTCTCACGTTCTCCCAGCTTCCATACCATAATACTTGTCTTGTCAGAGCTCGTCTCTGTTCACCGGCCAATCCAATACGAGACACTTGTGTGTTTTCCCATATGTTCCAGTTTGTACAGGGTCTTGTGGAAGTGTACGTTTTTAGAGATACGTCTTTAGAGTCCCCCAACCTTGGAATAAAAAATCCTCAATGTTCTACAAAAGAAATGTGAAATAATGTTCCCAATTACATAAGGTATAAAGTAAGCCCAACGTCAACTGAACATTCTCAAGCCTGAAAATATTCCCACACTACAGTGTATAGAAAAGACTGACTGGGGGCGGCTAGGTGGTGTAGTGGGCAAGGCACTCGCCACCAGCGTGGAGACGCTAGGATTCGCGTGTTCGAATCCAGCTCTCCACATTGTTTTCAGTTTAGCTGGTCGTCCGTACTAATACACATTGGCCGTATTACGGGGAGGGAAAACTGAAGGGTGGGGATCGAACGTTGTGAACAAGCGACTCCTACAAGTCGGTTGGTGCGCCTGCGCAGTAGAATCAGGAAGTGTCGGGGGCAGCGTGAGCCTCCCACGCGTTACTCCTCGACACTGAGAGATTGAGCTGCGCAGGTGAAAAGATGCGACTGTTGTTACCTCAAGTACCGGAGGGGACTTGTGCTATGTATGACTTAGTCCACATTGCAGCCGGCTTGTGGGAGGCAAGAAACAGCGTTCGTGACAGGGGAGGGTTGAATTGGATGATACGAAATTGGGATGGGAGAAAATATAGAAAAATGGGAGAAAAAGTGGATCAAAAAAAAAAAAAAAAAAAAAAAAGACTGACTGGTAAGTGAAGGACGCTAGGGGGGGAGGACGTGCAACAATGCAACGTCAATCGGTTCTGCACAACGATACAAGTCACCTGGGGTTCAGTGCTTGATATTCTCCTAAATACTCACGACCGGAGGGCAGGGTTACAGGAGGTGGACGTGCGGTAGTAGCATCACCTGAACAGCCCTGTTGTGTCCACTTCACTCAATAAACAGAGCTTTATCAGGTGATGCGTGAAATCACTGCGCCCAGGCAGCAGTGGTTCGGCAAAAAAAAAAAATCAGAGTATGTATCTGCTTGGAAAACTAAAGTGTCTCGTTTAAAATGTCTTATTTCTCCGCGTGGTAAATACACAGGTCACAACATGTTTTGGAGTTGTATTTGGAGTGTATTTCGTGACTGTTGGGAACTAGGCTAGCTGGACTAATGTACTTCCAGTGAATGATGCTACGCTAGGCTAGCGGTGCAGGTCTTCCTACTCCTACTGCTGCATGCACAGAGAATAGCCCTCAGACTATTCTCTCCTCCCCCTGAGCCCCCTCACCTACATCCCTCCTTCTCCCTCTTTCTTCTCTCTCTCTCCCTCTGGTTCTCACTCTTCCTTGCTCTTTTTCCCTCTCTCCCAATTCTCTCCCTTTCCTTCTCTCTCCCTTATTTATTGTTGTCCTTGTATACTATTGCTGCTGTCATTTAGTATTTTATTTACTTGTATGCATGTACATAACCTTGTTTTTGTTACAGCCTCCCACACCCCCTTCCCACAAAAGCCTTGGCTTTTTGGACAGGCTGCTTTTGTATATAAGAATTTGTTCTTAATTGCTTGCCTGGATAAATAAAGGTTAAATAAAATAAATAAAACACAGAGAAGAAAGGGGTATTGTATCTGCTTTGTCTAACTCCGGGGTAGATGGCAAATAAGCTAATTTCCCCAAAAGTTGGCGTGTTCCTTTAAAGTACTTGCATCCAAAGTTTTACCACCATGCTGTCTGCGAGGGGAGCATATGCCTTTATTTGATGAGAAAGCTTCCTCCCACGCAACACAGCAGAAGGAACACCAGACGAGGCTTCTGAGCGTTCGCTGGGCATAACTAGATTCAGCACACACACTACATCTAACTACACAAACTACACTCGCATATTTGACTGATCTAATGTTGAGTTGCATGAGAACAATATGCACATAATAGGACATCCACTGTAATGGAATAGAATAGAATACTTTATTTATCCCGAGGGAAATTCGGCACTACAGATCACTCACAGTAAACGGTAAACATTTAGGTAGTCAAAAACAAAAGTCACGAGTAAGAATACGAGTAAGAATACGAATAAAATACGGTCTGGGATATGCATTTTCTATGTTATGTACTGCATATACATTCTAAAATCTAAAACATACAGTCAAAATATACAGAAATATAAAGTAAGCGCACAGTCAAAACTGTAAAATTAAGTAAACAGTGAATAAGTAAATAAGTGAAGAGGGAGAGAGAGAGTATGAAATGAAGAATTTACTATAACCGGTTTTCTTTAAGTGAAATCTACCCAGAGATTCTTATAATGATATAAGTCGTCAATTGTTGATGTTCAACACATTCCATGAATTATTTTCAGATTAGACAGACAGACAGACAGACAGACAGACAGACAGACAGACAGACAGACAGACAGACAGACAGACAGACAGACAGACAGACAGACAGACAGACAGACAGACAGACAGACAGACAGACAGACAGACAGACAGACAGACAGACAGACAGACAGACAGACAGACAGACAGACAGACAGACAGACAGACAGACAGACAGACAGACAGACAGACAGATAATTGTTTTGCTGTTACCACCCAACACACACACACACACACACACACACACACACACACACACACACACACACACACACACACACACACACACACACACACACACACACACACACACACACACACACACACACACTACAATCTGTATGGTTTATTTGTGTATATTGTACACAAACACACAAGCACACACTACATTATGTATGATATATTGTACACACACACACACACACACACACACACACACACACACACACACACACACACACACACACACACACACACACACACACACACACACACACACACACACACACACACACACACAAATGGCACTTCCTAAAAGATACAGAGAAAAATGCCCACACAGACACAAATTATAAATGACCAAGGTGCACAATTCACATACTGTATGCACATTTTCAATCGCAATTGCAAATCCCCCCCCCCCCCCCCCCCCCACACACACACAAGTTACAAGATACACGCAAATCCACAAACCTAAACACAACTACAACATACTCCATGCAGGCAAGGCGCCTGCATATGAATTAATATATATTTTGAAGACTCTCGTCCCAAATTTGTCCCGAAATTAATTTACATCCTCCCTGATCCTATTCTTATCAGCCCCCTAGACGACGGGAGGTCCTTGAGCTCGAGCCCTGGGAGGGCCTTCTCTGAATCACACTGGATTAATAAACCACGTCTTTCACTTATCAGTAAATTTTTTAACACTATGTTTGATAATTCAATGTTAAAAAATTATAAAAGAAAGATTTAATGAAACTGTCAAGTGCATTGCCCCCCTTAACTGATATCCGAGGTAATTTAATTGAATCCTGGAGTGTTGACCCCCCCCCCTCGGTGCAGTTTGAGATGTGAAGGCAATCAAACCAAAAGCAGGAAAATACCTGAACATTTTAGCATTTTATTGATGTATTATTTTTCCATATACTTCCAAAAACATACACAAATACAAATTAACATATATCAATCACACATACAGTATACACACACATATATCTTGAGGATGACAGAAACCACATTAAGCAGGTCTCTGCTTCCTGGTTCCTCTCAAGGCTAATATACTGGAGGCTAAGTCAGTCACCCAACGGGAGAAGGGGGTACAACACAGATATTTCACAGAATAACTCAGTAATAACTAACTACATTTCGGTACAGTTGCCCACAAAAAAAAAACACTTGTTACATTATTTTGATTTTGTCAAGACCAAAGACGACAAGTGATTGTCACTCTGTAATCTGCACATTACGCATAGTAAGAAAATCCACTACTGAGTTAATCCTCTATTCATTCCAAACAAACCACTGTTGCTGCTGGTGACATAAAACGTATCACTTCCTGTGTGCCAGATGATTTGACCGGGAATGTCCTACCAGACACCAGTGTATAGAACAGCCGAGAAAATCACAAGCAAAAGCATTCATGAACTGGGTAGAATCACTATAGATATGACAAAACCAAAGGTCTGATGACCAAACAAATTATACCTGGAGCGGGCTGTTGTGAAGCCAGCCCATCCAGTGCGTGCTTTAAGCACAGGTCCCGGTAGCGGCAATACTTTTACCAACGGATTTCCAGTTCCGCGTGCGCGTTATGCGATCTGATTGGCCACTGACGTTTCTGGTCGTGTGACATGTGCGGCCAATCGTGTGACGCCTGTTTCTTTCACCGGTTAAGCTTAGGCACTCTTTCGAAGTTGGTTAAGGTTAGTTTGTCTTAGAGCAGGGCGATAGAACACCAGCCCTGATTCCAAACTCTAACCTTAACCAACTTCGAAAGAGTCGCCTAAGCTTAACCAGTGATAAACTTAGGCGTTAGGTAGTTTGCTGCTGTTCGAGGCAGAAATGGGCAAAGACACAGGCGTCACGCGATTGGGCGCACATGTCACATGACCAGAAACGTCAGTGGCCAATCAGATTGCACCAGAAACGTCAGTGGCCAATCAGATCGCAGAACGCGAACACGGAACTGGAAATCCGTTGGTAAAAAAATAGACGCGTCCCGGTAGGTAAGAAATAATAAAGCGATTTTCAAAAGTAAATGATATTTATTTTAATGGGGAATGAAACCCACAACAACACACAATCAGGGTAAAAGGTAGGGGAGAACAAACAAGGTAAGCACAATAAGACGAACACAAGTATCGGCAATAAGGCCAACACAGTATCTATATTAGTTCCACTCAAATGGAACAGTGGCAAATGGCATAGAGGCCAACAATATATACATCCACTCAATAGTGGGAAATGGCACAGAGGCCAACAATATATACAATCCCACACAATACTCTAAGCCACACAATACGTCTAATCCACACAAAGTGGCAATAGGCACAGAGAGTACACAATAAAGCATCCACACAATAGTGGCAAAGAGGCAACCTCCACACTCCACTCTGGTCAGTGGCAATGACACAGTGAGGTGCCAGGATGTGTGTCACATGCCAGGCTTTATCCTCCCGTCCCTTGAGGCTGATTGCCGACAGCTGCCACTCATCAGGCAATCAGCTGTCGGCACCTGGGAAGAAGAAACCTAAAAGGGATCAGTACAAAGGTGAACCACACCAAATACAAATAAAAAATATTACCTACAGTATATTAACCTGATGTTTACATGGTGTTACACATACGATAATAATGATAATGACCAACCCACGTATGTCACAAGCTATATGAACTGGCAAAATATTATTTATATGAAAATGTTTGAGATTATTACTTTAATTTAAGAGTGTCCTTCATCAGTTTGTCTGTAGTAGTTACTAAAGTTCACATACTGCAGGAAAAGGCTGCTGCTTTCCAGTTACCACTCTTTAATATATATATATTATATATTTAACCCTTTCACTATCATCACCTTAAAGTGAGGAAGGCACTTGCGTGGAGGGCTCTGAACGGCATGACCAGTGTGTGGAAATCCAACCTCCCCCGTCAAATCAAGCTCAACTTCTTTCATGCAACAGTTGAGTCTGTCCTTTTGTATGGCAGTGAATGCTGGACCTTGAAGCCCACCCTGCAGAAGTCCTTGGATGGGTGCTACACCAGAATGATGCGTGTGGTGCTCAACATCAACAGGGATGAGCATGTCACTAATGCAAACTTGTATGGGGGGGTGCTAAAGGTGAGCGATAAAGTGGCAGTCAGGAGAATGAGGTTGGCAGGTCACTGCCAGAGACACCATGAGATGCCAACCAGCAAACTTGTGCTGTGGGAACCAACACACGGGCATGGATCACGAGGACGTCCCACGTTAACCTAGGTGGACGTACTCAGGAGAGATGTGGGAACAGAAAGCACCGGCGAGCTAGCCAGATGCATGGAGGATCGGGATGACTGGAAGCACCGATGGAGGGCCCGTCCGAGGACGACCTAGATAGATAGATCATGCTACCAAATGGTTAACCCTTTCACTGTGACAATACAGAAGGTTAACCCTTTCACTGCCACACGACAAAGGGTTAACCGTCCTTCTCTGCACCTTATCCAAATAGCATACAGTAGTTACACACATGAATCATCAACATCTGATTTTCATTCCAGTTGCGCAATACATGATATAGTTGTGACAGTCAGACCATTTCAAACCATAGCTTCAATGCATAAAATCCTTCACTATGATTGACAGCATTCTGGCTCAGTGTCCTTTTCATATATATGATCTGGATCATCCTCAACATCCACAACACGTTCCAATGCTTGTTGAACATTATACCTCTTTGTCTTTTTGCCATTTTATTATAAAACCAGGGACAAGCGCCTCTCTCTATCCACTGTTACAAGTAAGCATTGCATGTCCCATCTCCGGAGCGCACTGGAGTATAGAGAAACAATAGGAATCTTCCATTGGTTCTCCCAGCCCACCATTTCCATAGGATATAGGCTAAGAGAGAGAGCGAGAGAGAGAGAGAGAGAGAGAGAGAGAGAGAGAGAGAGAGAGAGAGAGAGAGAGAGAGAGAGAGAGAGAGAGAGAGAGAGAGAGAGAGAGAGAGATTTGTAAGAGAGCTGATTCCCTGTGGCTCTTAGCAGTGATCCTGTGTTAGAGATATTTGTATGAGGAAATACAACTATGGCATTTACATGTTGTAACTAGGAATCAGAGAGCAGCGATCCTGTGTAGTATCGCCCTCTTGTGATCATGTAACGGAGGTACCGCAGTATATCCACAGTCACGTGGTACAAGTAGTTCGGTGGCTGTGGATGGTAAGCGGTACTGCAAGTAAACTCACTCCCCAGAGGCATCCAAACTGAGCGCTTAGGGGGGATATCCTTTCTTGGCGCAGCGGTTTGTGATGTCGGCCTGGTGCGGGAGACCGGGGTTCAACTCCCACTCAGGGCGATCCCTTAACAGGGGTCGAATAGGAATTTGAAACACAACGCAGAGCAATACGAGACCGGTTACATTCACAGGGTGTAACTTCATACTGAATCTACTGTGTTTCAATGGACACTGATGGAAAGTAATTCAAATAAAATACTTTATTTTTAAAAAATTTATTAAAACACGGTTTCATTGCTGGGTTAAGTACTTCTATTCTATTCACATAATATGCTTACTTCATATATCTACTCTATTCACATATATGCTTACCACTATTGCTATGTCCGCCCACTACAATCACGCGAGCTGTCTAACGCCTGTCCCGTCTCCCTGTCTCCCTGTGAGTTGCTGTCCTGGAGTGCTGACCGGAGTGTCGGACGTCCCGTGATGAAGGCCGGGAGGATGCGACCCTCTCTGCGTGCCCTCCTGTCTCCCTGTCTCCGGCGGTCTCGTAGTGGTGACCGGAGTACTGGACATCCCGCGATGATGTCGGGGAAGTCGCGACCCTCTCTGCGCCTCCCCCTATCTCCCTGTCTCCGGCTGTCTCGGAGCAATGACCGGAGTGTTGAATGTCCCGTGATTAAGACGGGGAGGATGCGACCCTCTTTGCGCCGCCCCTGTGCCTCAAATAGAGTCGCTATCAGCTCTATCTTTAATCTTTCAACATGTTCAGTTGCTATCGCTATCAGCTCTATCTTTAATCTTTCAAAATGTTCAGTTGCTATTGCATGCACTCATCTGTGTTTCACTACACACATGAGTGCATGCTTGCCAACTGTTAGTCTGCAACACTACTATCACCGACATCTAAGAAGGGAGATCTCCCCTTGAATGGCCCTTCTAAGGTTTCTCTCCTCCACACTGCCTGTGGAGCATTTTTCCCTATTGTTAGGTTTTAGTGAGTTTTTCCTTACCTTCGCGTGGGGTATGTCTGGGAGTGCTTGCATTCTATTATTTATTTGCATTTATTTTAAATTTGTTGGACCTTATGGTGTTCTTGTTCTGTTCTTGACTTATTGTTATGTTTCTTCTTGACTTGTTTAAAGAAGACGTGTACGGCCCATGGGGACATTAACGTGTGTTGTCGGGCCTTACAAATAAATTTTATTTTATTTTATTTTATTTATTTAACCTTTATTTTACCAGGTAGTCACTTGAGATCAAATATCTCTTTTTCGAGCAAGACCTGGCCAAAATGGCAGCAAAACAAAAACAAACATACAAATACACAAAACACAGACAGAGACATAAAAGGCAAAGTGGGGCAAGTGGATACATTTGAGCTGCAGCAAACAAGATTGAATGGGATTGGGGGAGATTGGAGGGTAGGGTAAAAAGGTAGAAAGAGGATGGAAGGTGAGGCTTTGCAGGAGGTTGCTGGGGAGAGAAGGTCAAGTTAAAAATATAAAATATAACACCACATTATGCAGTGAAGCAGCGACATTCTCCCATCTCATTCTTTAAAATGCCCCTAATTTGAATTTTAAAATCACATATGGTAGTGAGGGCCTGCCGTTTCAAAGTTTTTTGAAGTCCATTCCAGGCAGAGGGAGCGGAGAACATGAAGGCCCTTTTCCCAAACTCTGTGCGGGTTCTGGGTACTGAGGCATATAAATAGTCCTGGGATCGTAAGCTGTAAAATGGGTTTGATGTGATGGTGAGGTATGAACCGAGGTAAAAAGGGAGCTGACCAATAATTGCTTTATAAATGAAGGTGTACCAATGAAGCAGTCTACGGGAAGTCAAGGACGGCCAGTTAACTTTAGCATACAGAGTGCAATGATGGGTAAGTGATCTATATCCGGTAATACATCTTAATACACCATGGTAAGCAGTGTCCAACATGTGTAGTGAGTAATTCAAATAAAATACTTGTTGTTGACCGATCTGTAAAATATTCGGCTGAATGTCATCAGCCTATGTGCATCAAGTCAAGAGAGAGTGAGAAAGAAATGGAGAAAGATATATATACACATAGAGAGGGAGAGAGTTGTGTGTGCGTGTGTGTTGGAGTGGGGATGACTTGAATAATAATGTCTGCCACAGTCAACAGTAGCCCTTTAGGTCTGCAGGACATTGTCCTCCTTATTCTAACCCCCCCCCCCCCCCCCCCCCCCGCCGAGCCCCTCCCCCTGCTATGCTATAATTAAGTATTCGGAGGAACACGACAAAACATACTGCTGCTATTCGACACGTGTCCACCGACTGGTATTAGAATAATAAAGACATTACATACATTGCACACTGACATATCTCTGTCTCTTTCTCTCCTTTTGCTCGCTCTCTCCCTCTCTCGCTCTGTCTCTCACTTCTAAACATACACACACAAAAACACTCTTTCAGATGTACGCACAGTCTCTCTCTCCCTCTCTCTCTCTCTCTCTCTCTCTCCTCTCTCTCTCTCTCTCTCTCTCTCTCTCTCTCTCTCTCTCTCTCTCTCATCATCTCTATCCAAAGCTACTTTCTGAATAAATAGTATATTGTATTCGTATATTATATCCCAACCCATGCTCACAAGCAGAGCCTTAATTCAATTTACCCTCCTTGCATTATTCATAGGGGAGATGGTACAGTTTTCAGTGGTTGTGTGTGTGTGTGTGTGTGTGTGTGTGTGTGTGTGTGTGTGTGTGTGTGTGTGTGTGTGTGTGTGTGTGTGTGTGTGTGTGTGTCTAACTGAGATACCGATCCACAGTCATATGTGATACTGGATGAAACACTAGGGATAGGTATTGAAAACCGATACTAATGGGTACCGGTTCCCTGATTGGTCAGTACCGAAATGTCGATAAGCTCCTGGACAAATGGTGCTGCTATGGATATTTCTGTCCCTTAATGACAGTGGTGGAAGAAGTACATGGTTCCTTTACTTAAGTAAAAGTAGAAATACTCAGATAAATGAGTACTCTGGTCAAAGTAAAAGTCAGCGATTTAAATTCTACTTAAGTAAAAGTATCCAAAGTAAAAGTACACATTCTACACAACGTTTGTGTATCCATTGACCTCTATAGGTTGTGTTAAAGTGGTATGTGGTCCAGTTACGCTGCTCTGATTAAAGGTTATGTTAAAGTGGTATGTGGTCCAGTTATGCTGCTCTGATTAAAGGTTATGTTAAAGTGGTATGTGGTCCAGTTATGTTGCTCTGATTAAAGGTGATGTTAAAGTGGTATGTGGTCCAGTTATACTGCTCTGATTAAAGGTTATGTTAAAGTGGTATGTGGTCCAGTTATGCTGCTCTGATTAAAGGTTATGTTAAAGTGGTATGTGGTCCAGTTATGCTGCTCTGATTAAAGGTTATGTTAAAGTGGTGTGTGGTCCAGTTATGCTGCTCTGATTAAAGGTTATGTTAAAGTGTGGTATGTGGTTCCATACCATTAGAAAGGACAGAGAACACAAACACACACCATCAGCCGAACGCACAATTGGAGAGGGGCTCCCCACCCTCCAGAACATTTACAACAAGCGTTGCAAGGGCAAGGCTAAGAGAATCATTAAAGACTCCAGTCACCCGAACAACTGCCTCTTTGAACTGCTGCGGTCAGGCAAGCGATACCGGAGTCTCAAGGCGAGCACAGAAAGACTCAGAAGAAGCTTCTATCCCCAGGCCATCAGGCTGCTAAACGAACAATGAACACTACACAACAACAACCACCAAACGCACATAGCACACACATCCACACGCACACACTCACTTTAAACAAACACACTGTAGCACCCACTCCACACACTTTATAGCACACACCCACTTTAAACAAACACACTGTAGCACCCACTCCCCACACTTTATATTTATTGATAAAGGATTGCACTACAACCCGTACACCTTACTGTAAATTGTACCTAAATTGTACCTCATCCCATTTCTGCTTTGCACTATATAGTACTGTACATTAGTACACTGCATAGTATTGTATATTATATGGTAACTCAGAACATTGTACATATGTCTATACCGAACACTGTGACCTCATTTTCTTCTTCTAAATTACATGCTATACTATGTTATTTGATACTATCTTGTCTAGCACAGTCTCTGGAGCGTAACAGTAAGAAGCATTTTGTATGAAAGTATTCTGTACTTCTGTATGACAACTATTAAAGAAACTTGAACTTGAAACTTGAAACTAGAAAGGACAGAGAACACAAACACACACCATTAGAAAGGACAGAGAACACAAACACACACCATTAGAAAGGACAGAGAACACACAAACACACACCATTAGAAAGGACAGAGAACACAAACACACACCATTAGAAAGGACAGAGAACACACAAACACACACCATTAGAAAGGACAGAGAACACACAAACACACACCATTAGAAAAATCAGAGAACACACAAACACAAACACACAACATTAGAAAGGGCAGAGAACACAAACACAAACACAAACACACAACATTAGAAAATACATAGAACACACTAACACAAACACACACCATTAGAAAGGACAGAGAACACACAAACACACACCATTAGAAAAGTCAGAGAACACACAAACACAAACACACACCATTAGAAAGGACAGAGAACACACAAACACAAACACACACCATTAGAAAAGTCAGAGAACACACAAACACAAACACACACCATTAGAAAGGACAGAGAACACACTAACACAAACACACACCATTAGAAAAGACATAGAACACACTAACACAAACACACACCATTAGAAATGATAGAGAATACACAAACACACACCATTAGAAAGGACAGAGAACACACTAACACAAACACACACCATTAGAAATGATAGAGAACACACAAACACACACCATTAGAAAGGACAGAGAACACACTAACACAAACACACCATTAGAAAGGACATAGAACACACTAACACAAACACACACCATTAGAAAGGACAGAGAACACACAAACACAAACACACACCATTAGAAAGAACAGAGAACACACTAACACACAAACACCACACTAACACAAACACACACCATTAGAAAGGACAGAGAACACACAAACACAAACACACACCATTAGAAAGGACAGAGAACACACTAACACAAACACACACCATTAGAAAGGACAGAGAACACACTAACACAAACACACACCATTAGAAAGGACAGAGAACACACTAACACAAACACACACCATTAGAAAGGACAGAGAACACACTAACACAAACACACACCATTAGAAAGGACAGAGGCCCATGATGATTTTTTTCTTTTTTACGTCTGGCAGTGCCATAGAAGGCAATCATGTTGATGTATAAATAAATACTGCTAATGAACGAGGCAGCCGCGGGTAATGAAGAGCAGCCATGGATTGTCACGACAGATGACTCAACAGTTGGATTACAGATTTCTCACCGACAGTTATCACCTTAGTTCACTCCTCACAGCCACACCACTCGGTGAGGACTGGAGCGATTTTGAAAAACACCAGGCTGTTTCCAAAAACACACACCATTAGAAAAGTCAGAGAACAAACGACACTCTCTAAAGCCCAAACTACCAAACTACACTCCCTAAACCATGCACTACACTCCCTAAAGCCCACACTACACTCCCTAAAGCCCACACTATGCTCCCTAAAGTCCACACTACACTCCCTAAAGCCCACACTACACTCCCTAAAGTCCACACTACACTCCCTAAAGTCCACACTACACTCCCTAAAATCCACACTACGCTCCCTAAAGCCCACACTACACTCCCTAAAGCCCACACTACACTCCCTAAAGCCCACACTATGCTCCCTAAAGCCCACACTACGCTCCCTAAAGCCCACACTACACTCCCTAAAGCCCACACTACACTCCCTAAAGCCCACACTATGCTCCCTAAAGCCCACACTATGCTCCCTAAAGCCCACACTACACTCCCTAAAGTCCACACTACACTCCCTAAAGCCTGCACTACACTCCCTAAAGCCCACACTACACTCCCTAAAGCCCACACTACACTCCCTAAAGCCCACACTACACTCCCTAAAGCCCACACTACACTCCCTAAAGTCCACACTACACTCCCTAAAGCCCACACTACACTCCCTAAAGCCCACACTATGCTCCCTAAAGCCCAAACTACACTCCCTAATGTCCACACTACACTCTCTAAATCCCACACTACACTCCCTAAAGCCCACACTACACTCCCTAAAGCCCACACTACACTCCCTAAAGCCGACACTACACTCCCTAAAGCTCTACACTACACTCCCTAAAGCCCACACTATGCTCCCTAAAGCCCACACTACACTCCCTAAAGCCCACACTACACTCCCTAAAGCCCACACTACACTCCCTAAAGCCCACACTACACTCCCTAAAGTCCACACTACACTCCCTAAAGCCCACACTACACTCCCTAAAGCCCACACTACACTCCCTAAAGCCCACACTACACTCCCTAAAGCCCACACTACACTCCCTAAAGCCCACACTACACTCCCTAAAGCCCACACTACACTCCCTAAAGCCTAAACTACACTCCCTAAAGCCCACACTACACTCCCTAAAGCCCACACTATGCTCCCTAAAGTCCACACTACACTCCCTAAAGCCCACACTATGCTCCCTAAAGTCCACACTACACTCCCTAAAGCCCACACTACACTCCCTAAAGCCCACACTACACGCCCTAAAGCCTAAACTACACTCCCTAAAGCCCACACTACACTCCCTAAAGCCCACACTACACTCCCTAAAGCCCACACTACACTCCCTAAAGCCCACACTACACTCCCTAAAGCCCACACTACACTCCCTAAAGCTCTACACTACACTCCCTAAAGCCCACACTATGCTCCCTAAAGCCCACACTACACTCCCTAAAGCCCACACTACACTCCCTAAAGCCCACACTACACTCCCTAAAGCCCACACTACACTCCCTAAAGTCCACACTACACTCCCTAAAGCCCACACTACACTCCCTAAAGCCCACACTACACTCCCTAAAGCCCACACTACACTCCCTAAAGCCCACACTACACTCCCTAAAGCCCAAACTACACTCCCTAAAGCCCACACTACACTCCCTAAAGTCCACACTACACTCCCTAAAGCCTAAACTACACTCCCTAAAGCCCACACTACACTCCCTAAAGCCCACACTATGCTCCCTAAAGTCCACACTACACTCCCTAAAGCCCACACTACACTCCCTAAAGCCCACACTACACGCCCTAAAGCCCACACTACACTCCCTAAAGCCCACACTACACTCCCTAAAGCCCACACTACACTCCCTAAAGTCCACACTACACGCCCTAAAGCCACACTACACTCCCTAAAGTCCACACTACACTCCCTAAAGTCCACACTACACTCCCTAAAGCCCAAACTACACTCCCTAAAGTCCACACTACACTCCCTAAAGTCCACACTACACTCCCTAAAGCCCAAACTACACTCCCTAAAGTCCACACTACACTCCCTAAAGTCCACACTACACGCCCTAAAGCCACACTACACTCCCTAAAGTCCACACTACACTCCCTAAAGTCCACACTACACTCCCTAAAGCCCAAACTACACTCCCTAAAGTCCACACTACACTCCCTAAAGCCCACACTACACGCCCTAAAGTCCACACTACACTCCCTAAAGCCCACACTACACTCCCTAAAGTCCACACTACACTCCCTAAAGCCTAAACTACACTCCCTAAAGCCCACACTACACTCCCTAAAGCCCACACTACACTCCCTAAAGCCCACACTACACTCCCTAAAGCCCACACTACGCTCCCTAAAGCCCACACTACACTCCCTAAAGCCTGCACTACACTCCCTAAAGCCCACACTACACTCCCTAAAGCCTAAACTACACTCCCTAAAGCCCACACTACACTCCCTAAAGCCTAAACTACACTCCCTAAAGCCCACACTACACTCCCTAAAGTCCACACTACACTCCCTAAAGCCCACACTATGCTCCCTAAAGCCCACACTATGCTCCCTAAAGCCCACACTACACTCCCTAAAGCCCACACTATGCTCCCTAAAGCCCACACTACACTCCCTAAAGCCCACACTACACTCCCTAAAGCCCACACTATGCTCCCTAAAGCCCACACTACACTCCCTAAAGCCCACACTATGCTCCCTAAAGCCCACACTATGCTCCCTAAAGCCCACACTACACTCCCTAAAGCCCACACTACACTCCCTAAAGCCCACACTACACTCCCTAAAGCCCACACTACACTCCCTAAAGCCCACACTACACTCCCTAAAGCCCACACTACACTCCCTAAAGCCCACACTATGCTCCCTAAAGCATGCACTACATGCCCTAAAGCCCTACACTACACTCTCTAAATCGCATGTTTTTGCAATGACTTGAAACGTACAGGGCCAAATACAAAAGATACCAGAATTAAACCCAATACGCTAAACACACTTGCAGGCCTATTGAAAACCATCCAATAGCAAAGCAGTTGCATTAAATACCCCAGCCAGGTGTTTACTGGACTTCCAAGCTTGTCAACTGTCCATTAGGAGGTCATTCCCAGTGACAGACTGACAGAGCGACAACAGATATTAACGGTTAAACAAGGCAACAAGTGTCTGTACCCCCTTCAGGTGAATCAGTTTAACATCTTTGTTATCTCCCTCGCTCGGTCCCCGCGATTACTGACATCCCCTGTTCCTCCTCCCCCTGTCGACAGCTGGTTGGCTTTTAATACGGCTGTTAACGTCAGGTGCCAAATGGCCGCCAGTCGGCCTCCTTCATGGAGATTGATACGGGGCGTTTTGCAGCTGCTGCAGAAAGTGTGACCTCCACCGCATCTGCATAAAGCGGACCGGTGTTGAGCCACGCTGGGTCATGCCGGCTAATGACGCCGTTAGCGACAGGTTTTTAGCCCCTATGAAACCCCCTGTATAGCAGGACCCAGTGGTGAGTTATGTCCTATAGTGTCCTATGCGGTACATGAGACCGATCTGGCAGAGACGTGCGGAGCGTCCTCCAAAGACGCCATTGTCATCAACAGATCATCAAATAACGGCGGACAGGAACGTAGCAGTATATGTTGGGCGAAAGTATATTGCCACTAGAGGTCGCCAAAATGCCGGTGGGCAAATTGTCCTCAAGAGGGCCCACATGTGGGCCCCCGCCTGTTAAGAGGTTTTAAAGTTATTTTACTTGAAGTTAAAGTTCTTTTTACTCTTTTACTAGTTTTAGCCCTTCACATTTCATGTTCTTTTTACTCTTTTACTAGTTTTAGTCCTACATATTTTATGTTCTGTTTTACTCTCTTGCTAGTTTTTATGTTCTTCTACACTGTAGCACTTTGAGATTTGTTCCACAAATATAAAGCACCCTACAAATCAAATCTATTATTATTATTATTATTATTATTATTATTATTATTATTATTATTATTATTATTATTATTATTATTATTATTATTATTATTATTATTATTATTATTATTATTATTATTATTATTATTATTATTATTATTATTATTATTATTATTATTATTATTATTATTATTATTATTATTATTATTATTATTATTATTATTATTATTATTATTATTATTATTATTATCAAAGTGAAACACAAAAGGTATTACGACTTAATTTGAGTACTGATGTACAGTATGTTGTACTTGTACAAGTCCAATTAATATTAATAATATGACTTTCTCCTGAAGCCACAAATCTAAGACTCAAATTATTTCCTATGTATCTACCAATGTTATTTATCTGACGTTATCTATCTATCTATCTATCTATCTATCTATCTATCTATATATCTATCTAACTTTATCTATCTAACATTATCTATCTATCTATATATCTATCTAACATTATATATCTAACATTATCTATCTATCTATCTATCTATCTATCTATCTATCTATCTATCTATCTATCTATCTATCTATCTATCTATCTATCTATCTATCTATCTATCTATCTATCTATCTATCTATCTATCTATCTATCTATCTATCTATCTATCTATCTATCTATCTATCTATCTATCTATCTATCTATCTATCTATCTATCTATCTATCTATCTATCTATCTATCTATCTATCTATCTATCTATCTATCTATCTATCTATCTATCTATCTATCTATCTATCTATCTATCTATCTATCTATCTATCTATCTATCTATCTATCTATCTATCTATCTATCTATCTATCTATCTATCTAACGTTATCTATCTAACATTATCTATCAATCTATCTATCTATCTAAGATCTAAAAATCTGAGGCTGCTACATGAAATAATAATAATAACTATCCTTTATTTCCTCAATTAAATTGCAATTACAACCAATGAATTAGTCTTTAATTCACAGGTCTTCATCTTGTTTCGTTGTGGCTGTGGAGGCAGACGAGGTCAGGCTGGTTAACGAGCCACTGGAGGCAGAGTTCTCACCATGGCTCCTATTAAAGGCCCGTGGACAACGGTAAAGTGGTTGGTGTGAGTTGTGTCCGGGTCTATTTTTTAAGTGTTTCATTCTAGATGTGTTGCTTTTGTCAACCTTGCGTGAGCAAGCACCTAGCCGAAGCCCTTCCGTGTGAAACGTACTTGTCACTATGCTCCTGATTCTGTGTGTTGTGTGTGTGTGTGTGTGTGTGTTTGCGCATGTGTGTGTGTTTGCGTGCGTGTGTGCAAGCGTTCATTTGCTTGGTCTGAGAGCCCAGAAAGTGCTTACACTACAGCTAGAGATAAAGGTACACTCTAAAAGGTAAGTATCCTTTTCAACCTACCATACACAACGGCCTGTCTAGGGTGGGGACAACACGTTTGACGGTAGTACGACACGACGTGTGTTTAAAGGCATGTTCAAGTGCACAGGAAAGGGCCTTTCACCTCAGTGATTTAATGTGTTTTTCAGAGTGAACCAAGCAGGGACTTGATTTGACCGGTGATCAAAGAAAATTGCCAAATGTTACATTTGTAAATTGAATCCCTGCACTGAAGAACCATATAAGTCCGTTTTGAAATGTTTTGGACAGCCCATGTAGTTGCAATTGTAAAATCAATCCAAATAACTTGGAGTGTGAATGCAATGTACTGTATCACCAGCCTCTACCATCTTTAGATAAAAGTACTCAGCATCTACTGTCTTAAACTATGAATGAACACAACACTCTAACTCTTATCATCTTTAGATAATAAAGTACTCAGCCTCTACTGTCTTAAACTATGAATGAACACAACACTCTTACCATCTTTAGATAATGAATTTTGAAAACATTGTTCCTCTGAAAATGTCAAACGTAGTTAGTTAGATGGTTCTTCATCTGAGGCACTCAATTGCATTACTGGTTTTTGAGTTTTGTATTACTCAAAAACAGTTTTAGAGACCTGACATTGACCTGACATTGACCTGACCTGACACACACACACACACACACACACACACACACACACACACACACACACACACACACACACACACACACACACACACACACACACACACACACACACACACACACACACACACACACACACACACACACACACACACACACACACACACACACACACACACACACACATTTTAATACTTGATTTGGTTCCACAAATTATATTACATAAACAGGGAATCAAGTGTATCGGGGCCAAGCAGCACTGAACACTTAAGGGTACACATAGCACCTCCTTCTCCACGTGGCTAAGCTGCCAATAATAGCTGAGACAGAGCAATATTTGGCCATTTGTTTGGCTTTTCTTTTAGACATTGCAGCAATTCTCAGACCAGTCATGGTGCATTTATATACATGGCCAAGACTTCCGAACACAAGTACACTATATCTACACCTATACCCAAGGTCAGCCATCACACTGAGCAGTGGTTGGTATTTGAAGGCCTGGTCCATGTACAGATCAAAGGTACAGCCTACTTCTATGACCAGCACCTCCCTGTGCTGGTCACACACACACACACACACACACACACACACACACACACACACACACACACACACACACACACACACACACACACACACACACACACACACACACACACACACACACACACACACACACACACACACACACACACACACACACACACACACACACACACACACACACACACACACACACACACACACACACACACACACACACACACACACACACACACACACACACACACACACACACACACACACACACACACACACACACACACACACACACACACACACACACACACACACACACACACACACACACACACACACACACACACACACACACACACACACACACACACACACACACACACACACACACACACACACACACACACACACACACACACACACACACACACACACACACACACACACACACACACACACACACACACACACACACACACACACACACACACACACACACACACACACACACACACACACACACACACACACACACACACACACACACACACACACACACACACACACACACACACACACACACACACACACACACACACACACACACACACACACACACACACACACACACACACACACACACACACACACACACACACACACACACACACACACACACACACACACACACACACACACACACACACACACACACACACACACACACACACACACACACACACACACACACACACACACACACACACACACACACACACACACACACACACACACACACACACAACGCACGCACGCACGCACGCACGCACGCACGCACGCACGCACGCACACACACACACACACACACACACACACACACACACACACACACACACACACACACACACACACACACACACACACACACACACTTTTGAATCAGAAACAAACATAGTATCAATGTAAGTATCAATAATACACCTGGAAAGTCTAGAAAAAAAAAACAAAAAAAACCCATCTTTTCTTTAAACGTTAATTTAGCGGAAAAAAAATAGTGGCGTTAAAATAATTGTGCATTAACGCGTTAATAACTTTGACAGTCTTACTTTTTATTGGATGATCATCCAGGGGAGGCTCACAGAGGAAACATGTCACTGCCCTCGGACCCGTGTAATGTGTATGTGGCACATAACGTGACTTTGACTATGATGAAGAGTAGCGGCGATGCTAGCCTTCACTTCATCATGAGGACAAATGACATCTACTGGTCGGCCAAAGGAGAACCCCATGGCCAAGGGAGATATTAGGTTTACTAGGCGTCAGGCAGGGCTAATCTGCTACACTCACCCATGGTCTCCCACATGGGAAGTCAAACTTCTACCAAAGGGGAACCCTCCAGGCCAAGAGGACAAGTATTATTGCCTACTAGGTTTCAGACAGGACTCCTCTGTTACACATATCCATGTCTAGTTCAGGACACATTGCTTAACTTTCACCACAAATTATTATTAATAATAAGAGTGGGCTAATCAGGTTCATCAGGCCGACCAGGACATGTTCTATAACAGGCAGCAGCATTGTACAGTGAAATACCATAAAGGCCTTGCAGGTTGTGAATGAGCTACTATGAGTTATACGCACTATCACACTATTACACACTATTATTACACTAGCGAACTATTGCACTATGACATTATTGGGTGGAATAAACCTTTAAAACTTTAAATTCATTGATATCTATGACAAACAGTTCATGAGCTGTGAACAATGATGGAAATTAATTAATACATGTTTTTAATGCATAATGTATATCAATGGCTTCACTATGGCATGTTGTAAACAGGTGTCAGAGAGCTGATTACCAGTGAACCTGTGTAGTTTCAACCTCTGTGTTCAAAAGGTGTAAAATCAATAGTCCTGGTGGCTCACCACTTTAGGGCGCATAGCATATAATCACAACATCCCGTCACTCACGGTCCTATCTAATAAAGCAGACATGCCTGAAAACATATCTTGGGGAGGGGAAAGGTGTAACATCATATTGAATATGTGTTTCAATGGACAATTGGAAATTAATTAAAATAAAATACTTGTTGTTGGTCGATTTGAAAAATATTCAGGTCCATGGCCTGCTGTCAGCCTATTTGCAATGGTTCATCCAAATCGGCCCAGTAGTTCGCGAAATATAGCTGCGGACAGATGCACAGACAGACGGACGGACGGACGAACGATCAAACATAATGCATGATCTCTCCCCAAGCCTCACCTGGTGGAGATAATAATCGGGTGTTTACGGTACTTGTGCCAGTTATGTAAGGGATAATGTATAGCTACGAGGTCATTGTCGCAAAATAATTGACCGACACAGTCAGTGAAGGTCAATTATTTTGCGACAATGATCGAGTATAGCTATACATTATCCCGTTTATTACATGGCTAACTTACTAACAATATACCTAATTCATTTTACATCGACTCGCAACACTGGTTCTGGCTGCGTTCTGGCTCCGCTCGTCGCTCCGCCCCCTGTCATCGCCGGCAGCAGAACACCGGCAGTGTCTAATTGCACTGAAACAGTGTGTGTCAGTGGGCTTGATTGCGAACAGCTGCGCACAGCGGTCATTATTTTCCCACAGCGGTCATTATTGTCTGATAATGACCGCTGTCGGGGGGCTATTGACCAATCACAAGCAAGCATTTCGGCGAATGTGAAAACGCCATGTAATAATGTGACATAGTATAGTTTAGTCAGAATCCCTGAAATGCTAGTAGTGCGACGACTGTTTTTGGGTTGTTTCTGCTTGTTTCTGTTCTACTGTGTGTCCAGGGCCGCCTCAGGGGGTGTGCGAGCAGTGCGGTCGCACAGGGCCTCGCGGGAAGGGGGGCCTCGCAAAAAAAAAAAAAAAAAAAAAAAAAAATTATTATTTCTTTTTAATTTTTTTAATTTTTTTTTGCGAGGCCCCCCTTCCCGCAAGGCCCTTTTTCATCACAGACCTAAAATCTAGTTTAGCTTATATGCTTATATATTTCACATTAGACACGTTTTGTAGAATGTGTCTGACTTGTTCCTGGCTCTGCGGCTCTGCAGCAGACATACTCACTATTGGAGCTCTGGGGCTCTGCAGCAGACATACTATTGGTTTCAACTAAGGGAAGGGTTACGTTACATGTGTACAGACGTCCGGCGTGCGTCAGCTGCGTTTGACTATTTCGCGTGTGCAGCATGGAGGTTATGCTTAGTTATGCCAGCCAAGACGAAGAGGACGGTCATTCGGCAGATGGACTGAAGATGAAAGTTGTTGCATGTTAGACAGTTCAGTCAGGCTAGCCATGTCGGCTTAGCTAAAGGCAGGGACAGCTAGTTAGCTTTAGCTACATTATAATATCGAGTGCTAACGTGTGGTTCAGTCGGGATAGCCATGATGATGTCGGCTAGTAGCTAGCTTAGCTAAAGGCTAACTAGCGTTAGCTAACCTAGAGAGAGCGCGTGCAGCATTGTTATGCCAAGATGAAGAGGACGGTCATTCGGCAGATGAACTTCGTCAACTCCACGCTCCATCCTCTTGGACGTTTGGTGAGTTTTTAATGCACTCTATTCTATTCCCGCCGTGGATATATCTCTCTCTCTCTCTCTCTCGGGAGCCAAATGGGCCGGCTAGCTGTTGTAGCTAATGTTATATTCAGCCAATCGGGCCGGCTAGCTAACGTAGCTAACGTTATATTGAGCCAAACAGGCCGGCTAGCTGTTGTAGCTAATGTTATATTGAGCCAAAGCGGGCCGGCTAGCTAACGTAGCTAACGTTATATTGAGCCAAACGGGCCGGCTAGCTGTTGTAGTAGCTAACGGTGTGTGGCCTGGTGTCAGTACCTGGCTACTCTATTTGCAGTTAGCCTATTTAGCTGATGTCGGCCATTGGCTCCTTGCTACTTTGTTTTCTCTGGTATAGACCCTCTTCTCTTTGGATTTAAGTGTTGATCTTTGTCCTTTTGGATCTATGTATATTCATGTTGCCTTTGTGAAGTTATCTTTTCCTTCTGTTTTGTTCTTCCATTAAAAGTTGAATATCCTTTAGGAGCTCATCTTTGCTTATCTCTCTCATACATGCTCTCACTCTAACACACACACATACAGACATGCTCTCTCTCTCTAACACACAAACACACATGCTCTCTCTCTCTCTTTTTTTTATTGATCTTTTTCCCCCTCCATTTTCCTCCGATTTTCTCCCATCCCAATGTTAGTCGTATGCCAATTCCCAGTCCCTTCCTGGTCGCTGCGCAGTGCGCACTTACCCCCCACAGTCAGATCATCTGGGAGAGTGGAGGCTACCACGTGCTTCCTCCGACACACGTCCAGCCAATCACCGCTTCTTTTCACCTGGCAGCGCGGATTCTCATCGAGAGGGCGTAGCGTGTGGGAGGACCACACTATCCCCCTCAAGTCCTATCCGCGCTTAGCAGGCGCCCCGACCGAACTGTAGGAGTCGCTGTTTACAACGACCCGGACCCACCCCGCCAGCTTCTCCCACCCTCTAATACAGCCAATTGTATTAGTGCAGATGGCCAGCCAAGCTGGTGACAACCCCGGAGCTGTGAGCTGGACTCGAACAGGCGAATCCAGCTCACAGCTCCGGGGTTGGTGACGAACGCAATCTCCGCTCGGCCACCTAACCGCCCTCTCTCTCTCTTTCTAACACACACAGACATGCTCTATATCTCTCTCTAACACACAAAATGGCATGCTCTCTCTCTATATATTTCTCTCTCTTTCTAACACACATACATGCTCTCTCTCTAACACACACACACACAAACAGACATGCTCTCTCTCTATCTCTCTCTTTCTAACACACACAGACATGCTCTATCCAATGTACAGTTTCTACGTCAAATGTATATACTCCCTTTTCCTGACTCCTTCTGTATCACAAACAGTACTGTATTTGCAAATCTGGTATGTCATAAATGTATAGATATAGCAGTACTGACTATCTGTATGTCATGTATGTCATATATGTCCTGATGAATTGAAAATGGGGGACCCTGATGTAAACAAGACGAAAGTCTTTCTCTGGTCTGCATCCCCTTAACAATTGTGTGTATTGAGCTGTACTGTATTGTACCCATTCTGCAATCTGTTAATAAAGTTTTCAATCAATCAATCAATCAATCTATCTCTCTCTCTTCAATTCAAATGGGCTTTATTTCACATTATTGTATTTCTCCCAGTAGGTATGGGAGTTTTGAGTTATTGTCCATGTTTTCAAAGTCTCTTTGGGTGTTTGCAATTTGTGGGAAGTATATGTCTTGGTATAGTGGGCAGGTTGTTAAGAAGTGGAGCTCGGTTTCCACCTCATCTTGTGTGCAGTGGGTCTGTCTTCGCTTGGGAGCCAGGTCTGCCTATGGCGGCCTTTCTCGATGGCTAGGCTGTGCTCGCTGAGTCTGTACCTAGTCAAGGATCTTCTTAGTATTGGGTCAGTCACAGTGCTCAGGTATTCTGCCACTGTGTACTCTCTGTTTAGGGCCGAATAGCATTTCAATTTGCTCTGGTTTTGGGTTGTTTCTTTCCAATGTGTCTCTCTCTCTCTCTCTCTCTCTGGCCTTGCTCTGGTGGAGGGTCAGGGGCATTGCCGGGTCTGTGCAGCGATTTTTTTTCATTTCAACCTTTATTTAAAATCGTAAGCATCTGAGGTTTCCCTCATTTACAGAAACGACGATTGTACAGTACATAATAAAAACAATATTCACAGAAATTTAAACACCAGAGTAAAACAGTATATTGACTGTAGAACGGGAGCTCTCTCTCGCTCTCTCTTGCTATATGTTGACTGTATCATGCCTAGCCTCGGGCAGCGCTATTATTTAAGAATATGTTGACTACTTGACTGTATAAAAAAAAAAAAAAAAAAAAAATTGTTTTACCTTTTAGGGGGGGGGGGGGGGCTCGCGTTTAAATCTCGCACAGGGCCTCGCATTTCTCCCAGGCGGCCCTGTGTGTGTCATTCTAGGTCGGGAGGCGGCTCGTCGGAGCTGAGGGGGCGCCGATAAGGGTTGTAGTAACAGAGTTTAGACTTTGTTCCCTGTTAGGAATAGCAGCATGTCTCCTTTGGGGCACGTCTGATTAAAAACTGTAACGCTGTGTTGAAAGTGATTAGCAGCAGTGGTCTCTGTGGCATTTCCGTGGTGTCGAGAGGGTTGCCGCTTTGCCAGGTGCTCCCTTGCCCCATCTGGCTTTACAGTAAGTACCTGTCATCGCTAGCCACAAGAGGACTAGGTGCAAGTTACTGTAGATGGCTTCATGGCAGTTAGTGGGGGAATATTTCTTTAATTTTCTTTAAGTTGAATAGTTCGGTCCAGCACGGTGTGTGTCTATCCGTTGTCCCTTGGAGGAATGGTTAGAGCAATGCACCAAGTTTACAAGAGAACATTATTCGCTTGATGTTCGACGATAAAAGACTTAAAAGAAATTGTTACGGCTCTGTTGAAATCCAATTTATGGGACACGGGGGGTCTTATCAGGAATAATAGATAAGAGCCTTGGTCAGCTTTCTCCAGTCCTCCGCGGGTGGTAGCTTCACTTTTGAACAGCAGAGAGAGTTGCTCATGATGACAAATCAAAGCGTGAAGAAGGCCAGAAGTTAGAAGTGGAGAAGGCCAGACTAGCTTTAATTAAGCAAGGCAAAGCGGCAGGTGACAGAAGCACTGAAGCAGGGGACAGAAGCACTGAAGCAGGGGACAGAAGCACTGAAGCAGGGGACAGAAGCAGGGGACTGAAGCACTGAAGCAGGGGACAGAAGCACTGAAGCAGGGGACAGAAGCACTGAAGCAGGGGACAGAAGCACTGAAGCAGGGGACTGAAGCAGGGGACTGAAGCACTGAAGCAGGGGACTGAAGCACTGAAGCAGGGGACTGAAGCACTGAAGCAGGGGACTGAAGCACTGAAGCAGGGGACAGAAGCAGGGGACATAAGCACTGAAGCAGGGGACTGAAGCACTGAAGCAGGGGACTGAAGCACTGAAGCAGGGGACAGGAGTACTGAAGCAGGGGACTGAAGCACTGAAGCAGGGGACTGAAGCACTGAAGCAGGGGACAGAAGGACTGAAGCAGGGGACTGAAGCACTGAAGCAGGGGACAGAAGCACTGAAGCAGGGGACTGAAGCACTGAAGCAGGGGACTGAAGCACTGAAGCAGGGGACAGAAGCACTGAAGCAGGGGACTGAAGCACTGAAGCAGGGGACAGAAGCACTGAAGCAGGGGACAGAAGGACTGAAGCAGGGGACTGAAGCACTGAAGCAGGGGACTGAAGTACTGAAGCAGGGGACAGAAGCACTGAAGCAGGGGACAGGAGCACTGAAGCAGGGGACAGAAGGACTGAAGCAGGGGACTGAAGTACTGAAGCAGGGGACAGAAGCACTGAAGCAGGGGACAGGAGCACTGAAGCAGGGGACAGAAGGACTGAAGCAGGGGACATAAGCACTGAAGCAGGGGACTGAAGCACTGAAGCAGGAGACAGAAGCACTGAAGCAGGGGACAGAAGCACTGAAGCAGGGGACAGAAGCACTGAAGCAGGAGACAGAAGCACTGAAGCAGGGGACTGAAGCACTGAAGCAGGGGACAGAAGCAGCGGACAGAACCAGAGGACTGAAGCAGGGGACTGGAGCAGGGGACTGGAGCAGGGGACTGAAGCAGCGGACAGAACCAGAGGACTGAAGCAGCGGACAGAAGCAGGGGACTGGAGCAGGGGACTGGAGCAGGACACTGAAGCAGGGAGCTGAAGCAGCGGACAGAACCAGAGGACTGAAGCAGGGGACTGGAGCAGGGGACTGGAGCAGGGGACTGAAGCAGCGGACAGAACCAGAGGACTGAAGCAGCGGACAGAAGCAGGGGACTGGAGCAGGGGACTGGAGCAGGGGACTGGAGCAGGGGACTGAAGCAGGGGACTGAAGCAGGGGACTGGAGCAGGGGACTGAAGCAGGGGACTGAAGCAGGGGACTGGAGCAGGGGACTGAAGCAGGGGACTGAAGCAGGGGACTGAAGCAGGGGACTGGAGCAGGGGACTGAAGCAGGGGACTGGAGCAGGGGACTGGAGCAGGGGACTGGAGCAGGGGACTGAAGCAGGGGACTGGAGCAGGGGACTGGAGCAGGGGACTGAAGCAGGGGACTGGAGCAGGGGACTGGAGCAGGGGACTGAAGCAGGGGACTGGAGCAGGGGACTGAAGCAGGGGACTGAAGCAGGGGACTGAAGCAGGGGACTGGAGCAGGGGACTGGAGCAGGGGACTGAAGCAGGGGACTGAAGCAGGGGACTGGAGCAGGGGACTGGAGCAGGGGACTGAAGCAGGGGACTGGAGCAGGGGACTGTAGCAGGGGACTGAAGCAGGGGACTGAAGCAGGGGACTGGAGCAGGGGACTGAAGCAGGGGACTGAAGCAGGGGACTGGAGCAGGGGACTGTAGCAGGGGATTGTAGCAGGGGACTGTAGCAGGGGACAGAAGCAGGGGACTGAAGCAGGGGACTGAAGCAGGGGACTGGAGCAGGGGACTGAAGCAGGGGACTGGAGCAGGGGACTGAAGCAGGGGACTGAAGCAGGGACCAGGCTTCTTCTCCTGGGGTTTATTATCACCAGTTTGATGTCAGTCATTTGTGTCTTTGTGTCTGCCGCAGTTCAGTGAACGGGATTCCAGACACTTTCTTCTCTCCGTTTGAGCGTGTTGCGGACTTCAGGGCGTGTCAGAGCTGAGGGCGTACACCTGGGCCAGGGCGTGTCAGAGCTGAGGGCAGACACCTGGGCCAGGGCGTGTCAGAGCTGAGGGCGTACACCTGGGCCAGGGCGTGTCAGAGCTGAGGGCGTACACCTGGGCCAGGGCGTGTCAGAGCTGAGGGCGTACACCTGGGCCAGGGCATGTCAGAGCTGAGGGCGTACACCTGGGCCAGGGCGTGTTCTCCAGCGTAGGTACGTCTGTGCTGCCAGTCCCCAGCGCGGTCTCTCTCCACTCTGATGCACACTTCCATTAGTTTGGTTATTGTTTAGATCGCAACACACATACAACATATTCTATCTACACAGACACACAAAGTCACCTACACCACTGATTGTTATGTCTAACATAACTTGTGTAGTTCATTTCATTACTTTTGTTAAACTAAATGTTTGATTATTTAACGGTCATGTGTCCCCCATCCTTTGTTTGCAAGGAGTCAGGATTGTAACACTAGCCCATCTGGCAGATATTTGTATCTGGCATGATTAGAACTGGCAGATGACAGCTAAACAAAGCCCGGGCGTCCTGTGATGAGCATCGGGATTGGCAACCTCAATGTTCACTGGCAGTGATACGAGACGACTGCGAGGATTTCAATAATGTCATCTTTGTTAAGCTTGGCAGCTTTGACTTCTTTTTTGTTCTCTCTTTTCCTTTTTTTACACAACACAAGGGAACAAATGTCTCCGAGAGTTTATGTAATTGCCATCCATCTTGACATCTACAGAATGTGAAATGAGACTATAGCACAATATACACTTGGCCATTTATTCATATGCCAAAACTCTATATTGATGATATTCCGATCATCTGTCCTTGAAAATACTCCTTGAACGAGTCCTTGGAAGTCTTTAAGTGTGTGTATATATATATATATATATATATATATATATGTGTGTGTGCTGCAGGCTTGCACATGAAAGGGGAAACAGGGGAGGCGGTGGCTTGAGATAGCAGCAACAGTGTATGTCCATAAAGCAGGGGACATTAACCTCTACTTGACCCTTTTTGACAGCATCTTAGGTGCTGCCTACTTGACGTCTTGACTGTAGCGATTCCAGAAGCATGTGTCCACGTGTGCCTTTTTGTTGGCAGCAAGTGATCCCCCCGTAGCATCGCGTGTCCTTCAGAACCCACGGCCATTCATTGGCCAGAAATGACATTCGAATATTCCTTCTAAAAAAAGGATGATATTCGATTATATTCGAATATCTATTGTTTGACATATTTATTCAAAAAGATATATTTATAATATAGTCTGTGGTAACACAATTACATTTTTATGTTTGGTTTTATTGTTGTCGTTATTGTTGTTGTTGTTACTATGTCCTGTGAAGTCCTGTTTATTGTTGTTATTACTGTATTGTGTTGTCTTGTTTAACTCATTCCCTGCCAACACCGATTTAATACGCGTTTGTCCGCCAATCAAATAACGCCAACCACGTATTATGTGATCATTATTTATTTTATTCGCTATTTCCAATCGTTATCCATCCAGGGAGCCTGTGTAACCATATGGAATGAGTCTGAGATCGCAAACGTCCAATAGCGCCACCTGGTTGTATGCGGCCGATGTTGCACTCCCTTTGAGTCTCTGTGTATGTGGCTGTGGGTCATCGAAATTCATCCGGGTGGAGTTTTCGAGTAGCCTGGACCGAGGGTTCTCCCCGATCGCATTTAATAGTTTTCAGGACCACCGATTTATTATGCTGTGGTGGGTTATATCGTGACCCAAATGGACATACGATCTGACAGATGGCAATCAAATAATTGGAATATTCTTTTTGGAATCTCATCGGCCACAGGTAAGAGCAATTTAACCTCAATTTCAGCTCGATTGTGCCTTGTTTTCATAGCCATCGCCCTGATCAGCGTATGCTGTTGTACTAACGAATGCCGTTATTGACAATCAATTAATCAGAAACGACCCCCCCCCCCTTTCATGCATTCATGATGGAACATAATATACCGATCATATGCATTTGAATTTTTTATTGTAGCGTGTTTAGGGACGAAATGCCAATGGATTAAGTATAATATGTCTCGCGGCCTATTACTAGCCTCCCAGGAATTACCCTAAACCGCTCTAAAACCATACTTATATTCACCACGGTATAAAGCGGGAACGTATGGATGGAAATTTTCTTTCTTTTTCACATCTTGAACGATAGATAGCCTACTCGATGCCAAATGGGCCATATTATTGCATCCATAGCTATAATATATATATATAGTTATAGCCCTGCAAACAAAGTGAGCAAATCCATAGGTTTAATGCGTTGGCAGCACATAGTCATATCCCGTTCCCAACGTGGCGGTCAATGAGATAATGTAAAAAAAAAAATTAAACACAATTCACACAATTCTAATATACATTTTTACAATCGAATGTATGTTTTTTTAACAATTCGATTATAAATTCGAATATAGAATATTCGTTGACAGCCCTATGGTACACACAGTATAGACTTGAGTCCGTCACCGTGGTGGACGTGTCCTGGAACAACAAAAGGAGACATCGCCGACGACCCGGGGGCCGTGTTACGCAAAGAGCTGAGTCACCCGCAGTGAAAAGCCCACTCGGTGCTCGTGGCTCAAAGCGCCGGAAGGGCCCTTAAGATGTATATACCACACACACACACACACACACACACACACACACACACACACACACACACACACACACACACACACACACACACACACACACACACACACACACACACACACACACACACACACACACACACCACACACACGCACGCACGCACGCACACACACACACACACACACACACACACACACACACACACACACACACACACACACACACACACACACACACACACACACACACACACACATTGCTATATGGAGAGGTCAAGGCCCAGGGGTTGTGTGCGTGCCTGCGTGGGCTGGAGCTGAACAGGGGAGAGCCATGAGCCATTAAGATATTCTATTATATATTCCACTACAAAGTGGCGCTTAAACCTTATTTGACTTTTTCATATTGAAAGGATCTTGATCTCGTACAATAAGGAGATCTCTGCATGGTGTCGTTTTATATTCTTTTATATTTCATTCTGAAACCCCTGTGTTTTTTAAACACACTCTTCTATGGTGGGTACTGCCATTTGAATCTCAAATCACTCTGATATGATATGTTACAGTATGTGTTCACTCTGCCTGCCTTGCTTTCTCTCTTAGGAATGCCTTTCTTCTCCATGTTCCTCCTCGAGGAGAGGAGAGGAGAGGAGATGATAGGATATGAGAGTAGAGGAGAGCAGAGGAGAGGAGACCAGAGGAGAGCAGATGATAGGAAAGCAGAGGAGAGGATAGGAGAGCAGAGGAGAGCAGAGGATAGGAGACCAGAGGTGAGCAGATGATAGGAAAGCAGAGGAGAGGATAGGAGAGCAGAGGAGAGCAGAGCAGAGGATATGAGCAGAAGGATAGGAGAGGACAGGATAGGATTGAAGAGGAGAGGAAGGAGGGGGGGGTCATATAAAGGGAATATTATAGGAGAAGAGAGAAAATACTGGATCACAGAGGAATTAGAAGAAGGAAAGAGGAGGAGAGGATGGGAGAGGGGAGAAGAGAGGAGAGGCCACAGGAGAAGGAGAGAAGAGGGGAAGAGAGGTCACAGGAGAAGGAGAGAAGAGGGGAAGAGAGGTCACAGGAGAAGGAGAGAAGAGGGGAAGAGAGGTCACAGGAGAAGGAGAGAAGAGGAGGAGAGGCCACAGGATAATGAGAGAAGAGGAGAGGGGACACAAGAGGAGAGAAGAGGAGAAGAGGAGAGGGGACACAAGAGGAGAGAAGAGGAGAAGAGAGGAGAGGCCACAGGAGGAGGAGAGAAGAGGAGAAGAGAGGAGAGGCCACAGGAGGAGGAGAGAAGAGGAGAAGAGAGGAGAGGCCACAGGAGAAGGAGATAAGAGGAGGAGAGAGGAGAGGCCACAGGAGAAGGAGATAAGAGGAGGAGAGAGGAGAGGCCACAGGAGGAGGAGAGAAGAGGAGAAGAGAGGAGAGGCCACAGGAGGAGGAGAGAAGAGGAGAAGAGAGGAGAGGCCACAGGAGAAGGAGATAAGAGGAGGAGAGAGGAGAGGCCACAGGAGGAGGAGAGAAGAGGACGAGAGATGAGAGGCCACAGGGGGAGGAGAGGAGAGGAGGAGAGAGGAGAGGCCACAGGAGAAGGAGAGGAGAAGAGATGAGAGGCCACAGGAGAAGGAGAGAAGAGGAGGAGATAAATGTGATGAGGAAAGGAGAAGGAGAGGGGAAGAAGAGCAGATTTCATCAATTCATTTTGAATGCTAAGCATAATACACTTCTAGCCAGTAAATGTTGAGAAAAGGAGATTCTGTAAAAAGCATAACAGACTGCCGTCGTCATCAGCAGCGGTAGACTGACTTCCAAGGAAGGCGCTCTAGAGGGTCGTCAACTCGGCCCAGAAAATCATCGGCTGCCCTCTCCCCTCACTGGAAGGACTACAACTCCTGCTGTCTTAAGAAAGCAGTCAAAATACTGAAAGACCCACACCACCCGGGCAACAAACACCTCGTACGGCTGCGCTCGGGCATGCCCACCCGGACTAACAGACTGAAGTTTCGTTTTTATCCCAGGGCCATATGTGCACTCAGCTAAAATGTTAAACAACAATCTCCCCTACATGCACACGCACACACACACAACACTAAGTGTAACTGAGGGGTACAATTTGTGAGGTTTTGTCCGCTGCTCACCAACTTTCTCTGTTTTCTTTAAGCCTACTGTTTAGGAATTCCCTTCTCACTCACTCTCTCTAGCCCCCACCCTCTCGTTCTTTACTCTCGTTTACTCTCAGTGGCCACACCTGGACTACCTGTCATTATGTGTTTGATTGGTCTGGTGCCGAACTCACACTTTTAGTTCGATTATCAATTACCTCTCGCACCTGTGGTGGCAGGCTAATTAGTTCCCCTGTGGGCTTTAAATACCAGGGCTCTTCCCCTCGTTTCGGCGTGGGGTCGTGTTGTAAACATGCCGTATCATATTCTCAAACATCAAGACTCCTTCGGGAGGTCCTCTGTTCTGCCTATGCTGTTTTGATTCTCTGGCGTAGAGATGTTGCTCCAGCCTTCGCCTGCTGTCGCCGTTGCCTGAGGGGGAGACTGGTCTGCGCTCCCTAGACTTCCACGGGAGGCATCCCAGTGATCCACTTCAGACCCCCACGCAGCTATCGACCTGACGCACATCCAGACCAGCGCGCAGACGCGCATCTTCCAGACCTTCGAGCTTGGCACGCTCCTCCGTACCAGCGCACAGACGCGCATCTTCCAGACCTTCGAGCTTGGCACGCTCCTCCGTACCAGCGCACAGACGCGCATCATCCAGACCTTCGAGCTTGGCACGCTCCTCCGTACCAGCGCACAGACGCGCATCTTCCAGACCTTCGAGCTTGGCACGCTCCTCCGTACCAGCGCACAGACGCGCATCTTCCAGACCTTCGAGCTTGGCACGCTCCTCCGTACCAGCGCACAGACGCGCATCTTCCAGACCTTCGAGCTTGGCACGCTCCTCCGTACCAGCGCACAGACGCGCATCATCCAGACCTCCAAGCTTGGCACACTCCTCCACGCAGACGCACCCCAGATGCGTCTCTCGGTTCCGGCGCGCACTCCAAGCAGTGGCGCACCACTCTGACCTCGGCTCGGACAGCCGGCTCCCCGGTGGCGACGCTCTCGCCCCGCTGCCTGTTCCAGCACCACTCTGACCTCGGCTCGGACAGCCGGCTCCCCGGTGGCGACGCCCTCGCCCCGCTGCTGTTCCAGCTCCTTTACGCATTATACGCATTACGTCTGGGTGAGTTTATTTGACTGTCTTGATCATCTCCGTTTTCGTGTGTTTCTTAACACTGAAGATAACCACCTTTTTAATCAGACAGTCACTCACCCAGCTTGTGCCTCTGTTTGTTTTCACTGGGATATTATTTTGGACGTTACATCTCCCACTGTGTGTTTGTTCACACCGAAGATAGTATTCACTTTTGGATTGTTTTTGGAACTTTGCTCTTTGTGTATTTTACACGAAGATAGTTTTTACTTTGATAACTTTTGTATTTGGACTAGTCACCTCTCCTGCATCTGCTCTGTTTTCCCCTTTGTACTTTAACCCTCTCCTCTCTCCCTCTCGGCCGCCGTTACCCACCTCGGAGATCTGCCGAGAGAGTTCTGCAGAGCGGCCCTGATGTTTCCCACCAGTCCTTCCAGTCCTCCCTGTCCCCAGCCCGCCTCCGCGGGCCTCTGTCCCTGTTCTCCCCTTTCTAGTCCTCCTCGTCCCCAGCCCGCCTCCGCGGGCCTCTGTCCCTCTGTCACCAGAACCTGGCCCTCTGTTCCCCAGAACCTGTTCCCTACGTCCCCCAGTACCTGTCCCTCTGTCCCTGTTCTCCCCTTTCTAGTCCTCCTCGTCCCCAGCCCGCCTCCGCGGGCCTCTGTCCCTCTGTCACCAGAACCTGGCCCTCTGTTCCCCAGAACCTGTTCCCTACGTCCCCCAGTACCTGTCCCTCTGTCCCTAGTTCTCCCCTCTCTAGTTCCTAGTCCTCCCGTCCGGTCCTCCTAGTTCCTCCCTGTTTCCCTTAGCCTTCCCTTAGTGTTCCCTTAACCTTCCCCTAGCGTTCCCTTAGCCTGTTCCTTCCCCTCTTGTTATTTCCAGTATTTTGTGTTTCTCCCTTAAAGGGACAGTGCCGGTTTCCCTTTGTTTCAATAAATGCCCGTTTCTTGGCTTACCCTCATACCTGTCTTGTGTTGTGCGATTGGGGTCGGTTACAAACCATAACAGTACGACCCCACCAAATCGACGACCCCAGCCAGCACAGACGGTGTATGTTGAGTTTGCCTTTTTTTTCTTGTTCCCTCTAGTTCCCCTCTAGCTCCCCTGTTAGCTCCCCTGTTAGCCCTGTTGGCTTCCCTGTTAGCCCAGTTTAGCTCCCCTGTTAGCCTGTTAGCTCCCCTGTTAGCCCTGTTGGCTTCCCTGTTAGCCCTGTTTGACCCCCCTGCAGCTTGTTAGGCCTCTACTACCAGCATGGCCCCTGTCTGCTAGCCTTGCCCCAGCTGCTAGCACAGCCTCTATGTTTATGCAGCCCTTGCTGCTGGCATAGGCCCTGTAGCTAGCCTTGCCCTGGCAGCTAACCCAGTCCCTCAGCAGAGCCCCAGTCTGCTAGCTTAGCCCCGGCTGCTAGCACAGCCTCTATGTTTTATGCAGCCCTTGCTGCTGGCATGGGCCCTGTAGCTAGCCATGCCAGGCAGCTAACCCAGTTCCCTCTGCATGGCCCCGGTCTGCTAGCTTGGCCCCTGCTGTTAGCACAGCCTCTATGTTAATGCAGCCTTGCAGCTGGCATAGGCCCTGTAGCTAGCCAGGCCCAAGCAGCTAACCCGGTCCCTCTGCATGGCCTCCACTTTTTTGTGTAGCATCTCACACTGCTAGGACTGCCCCTTCAGCTAGCAGGGTCAGTTTTCTCCCACTGCTAGGACTGCCCTTTCAGCTAGCAAGGTCAGTATTCCCACTGCTAGGACTGCCCTTTCAGCTAGCAAGGTCAGTATTCCCACTGCTAGGACTGCCCTTTCAGCTAGCAAGGTCAGTTTCCCTACTGCTAGGACTGCCCTTTCAGCTAGCAAGGTCAGTTTATCTCCCACTGCTAGGACTGCCCTTTCAGCTAGCAAGGTCAGTTTTATCCCCACTGCTAGGACTGCCCTTTCAGCTAGCATGGTCAGTTTATCCCCACTGCTAGGACTGCCCTTTCAGCTAGCAAGGTCAGTTTATCTCCCACTGCTAGGACTGCCCTTTCAGCTAGCAAGGTCAGTTTCTCTCCCACTGCTAGGACTGCCCCTTCAGCTAGCATGGTCAGTTTGCTCCCACTGCTAGGACTGCCCTTTCAGCTAGCAAGGTCAGTATTCCCACTGCTAGGACTGCCCTTTCAGCTAGCAAGGTCAGTATTCCCACTGCTAGGACTGCCCTTTCAGCTAGCAAGGTCAGTTTCCCTACTGCTAGGACTGCCCTTTCAGCTAGCAAGGTCAGTTTATCTCCCACTGCTAGGACTGCCCTTTCAGCTAGCAAGGTCAGTTTTATCCCCACTGCTAGGACTGCCCTTTCAGCTAGCATGGTCAGTTTATCCCCACTGCTAGGACTGCCCTTTCAGCTAGCAAGGTCAGTTTATCTCCCACTGCTAGGACTGCCCTTTCAGCTAGCAAGGTCAGTTTCTCTCCCACTGCTAGGACTGCCCCTTCAGCTAGCATGGTCAGTTTGCTCCCACTGCTAGGACTGCCTTTTCAGCTAGCAAGGTCAGTTTATCCCACTGCTAGGACTGCCCTTTCAGCTAGCAAGGTCAGTTTATCTCACACTGCTAGGACTGCCCTTCAGCTAGCAAGGTCAGTATTCCCACTGCTAGGACTGCCCTTTCAGCTAGCAAGGTCAGTTTATCTCACACAGCTAGGACTGTCCTTCCAGCTAGCTTGTTCTCTCATGCTGGTCCAGCCCTGTCTGCCAGCCTAGCTCCGGCAGCTAGCGCAGCCTCTATGTTAATGTAGCAGTACAGCTGGCATAGGCCCTGTAGCTATCAGTGCCTTGGCAGCTACCCTTTCCCCCTGCTAGCCTAGCTCGGCAGCTAGCGCAGCCTCTATGTTGATGTAACAGTACAGCTAGCATAGGCCCTGTAGCTATCAGTGCCTTGGCAGCTGCCCTTTCCCCCTGCTAGCCTAGCTCGGCAGCTAGCGCAGCCTCTATGTTGATGTAGCAGTACAGCTAGCATAGGCCCTGTAGCTATCAGTGCCCTGGCAGCTACCCTTTCCCTCTGCTAGCCTAGCTCCGGCAGCTTGCGCAGCCTCTATGTTGATGTAGCAGTACAGCTAGCATAGGCCCTGTAGCTATCAGTGCCCTGGCAGCTAACCTTCCCTCTGCTAGTCCTTTTCCCGGTGCTACCATGGTTACCCCTCTGCTCCTCTAGTTACCCCTCGGCTCCTCTGGTTACCCCTCTGCTCCTCTAGTTACCCCTCAGCTCCTCTGGTTACCCCTCAGCTCCTCCAGTTGCCCCTCTGCTACCCTAGTTACCCCTCGGCGACCCTGTTTCTTTTGCTAGCCCCACTCTTGTGGTGGCTTCCCCTGCTGGCTTGGCCAGTACCTTTTGTTTTTGCCTTGTTTTGCCCCCTGCCACTCTGTCTGTATTTTTTTTGGGTCGCCGGGTGGCTCCCGTTGAGGGGGGGGTACTGTGAGGTTTTGTCCGCTGCTCACCAACTTTCTCTGTTTTCTTTAAGCCTACTGTTTAGGAATTCCCTTCTCACTCACTCTCTCTAGCCCCCACCCTCTCGTTCTTTACTCTCGTTTACTCTCAGTGGCCACACCTGGACTACCTGTCATTATGTGTTTGATTGGTCTGGTGCCGAACTCACACTTTTAGTTCGATTATCAATTACCTCTCGCACCTGTGGTGGCAGGCTAATTAGTTCCCCTGTGGGCTTTAAATACCAGGGCTCTTCCCCTCGTTTCGGCGTGGGGTCGTGTTGTAAACATGCCGTATCATATTCTCAAACATCAAGACTCCTTCGGGAGGTCCTCTGTTCTGCCTATGCTGTTTTGATTCTCTGGCGTAGAGATGTTGCTCCAGCCTTCGCCTGCTGTCGCCGTTGCCTGAGGGGGAGACTGGTCTGCGCTCCCTAGACTTCCACGGGAGGCATCCCAGTGATCCACTTCAGACCCCCACGCAGCTATCGACCTGACGCACATCCAGACCAGCGCGCAGACGCGCATCTTCCAGACCTTCGAGCTTGGCACGCTCCTCCGTACCAGCGCACAGACGCGCATCTTCCAGACCTTCGAGCTTGGCACGCTCCTCCGTACCAGCGCACAGACGCGCATCATCCAGACCTTCGAGCTTGGCACGCTCCTTTGTACCAGCGCACAGACGCGCATCTTCCAGACCTTCGAGCTTGGCACGCTCCTCCGTACCAGCGCACAGACGCGCATCTTCCAGACCTTCGAGCTTGGCACGCTCCTCCGTACCAGCGCACAGACGCGCATCTTCCAGACCTTCGAGCTTGGCACGCTCCTCCGTACCAGCGCACAGACGCGCATCATCCAGACCTCCAAGCTTGGCACACTCCTCCACGCAGACGCACCCCAGATGCGTCTCTCGGTTCCGGCGCGCACTCCAAGCAGTGGCGCACCACTCTGACCTCGGCTCGGACAGCCGGCTCCCCGGTGGCGACGCTCTCGCCCCGCTGCCTGTTCCAGCACCACTCTGACCTCGGCTCGGACAGCCGGCTCCCCGGTGGCGACGCCCTCGCCCCGCTGCTGTTCCAGCTCGCATTATACGCATTACGTCTGGGTGAGTTTATTTGACTGTCTTGATCATCTCCGTTTTCGTGTGTTTCTTAACACTGAAGATAACCACCTTTTTAATCAGACAGTCACTCACCCAGCTTGTGCCTCTGTTTGTTTTCACTGGGATATTATTTTGGACGTTACATCTCCCACTGTGTGTTTGTTCACACCGAAGATAGTATTCACTTTTGGATTGTTTTTGGAACTTTGCTCTTTGTGTATTTTACACGAAGATAGTTTTTACTTTGATAACTTTTGTATTTGGACTAGTCACCTCTCCTGCATCTGCTCTGTTTTCCCCTTTGTACTTTAACCCTCTCCTCTCTCCCTCTCGGCCGCCGTTACCCACCTCGGAGATCTGCCGAGAGAGTTCTGCAGAGCGGCCCTGATGTTTCCCACCAGTCCTTCCAGTCCTCCCTGTCCCCAGCCCGCCTCCGCGGGCCTCTGTCCCTGTTCTCCCCTTTCTAGTCCTCCTCGTCCCCAGCCCGCCTCCGCGGGCCTCTGTCCCTCTGTCACCAGAACCTGGCCCTCTGTTCCCCAGAACCTGTTCCCTACGTCCCCCAGTACCTGTCCCTCTGTCCCTGTTCTCCCCTTTCTAGTCCTCCTCGTCCCCAGCCCGCCTCCGCGGGCCTCTGTCCCTCTGTCACCAGAACCTGGCCCTCTGTTCCCCAGAACCTGTTCCCTACGTCCCCCAGTACCTGTCCCTCTGTCCCTAGTTCTCCCCTCTCTAGTTCCTAGTCCTCCCGTCCGGTCCTCCTAGTTCCTCCCTGTTTCCCTTAGCCTTCCCTTAGTGTTCCCTTAACCTTCCCCTAGCGTTCCCTTAGCCTGTTCCTTCCCCTCTTGTTATTTCCAGTATTTTGTGTTTCTCCCTTAAAGGGACAGTGCCGGTTTCCCTTTGTTTCAATAAATGCCCGTTTCTTGGCTTACCCTCATACCTGTCTTGTGTTGTGCGATTGGGGTCGGTTACAAACCATAACACAATTCCCTGACTGTATTACTAGATATGATACTTACTACCACTACCTTTGTACTTAATATTCGGCCACCCAGTACACGGCATAAATATATTATCATAAACACTCTCACGTAGATGAAACGGATCCAACACAAATGTACGAAGTCGAAACAGGTCTTTATTTCTACACAGCGATGGTGTGTAGAACAAGCACTTAATCACTTAATTACATTTATGAATTGAAATAGTATGCACTTTTATGGCAAAGAGTATTCGTCGGTATATCAATAGAGAATGTCCAATCTCTGAAGGCGCAGGTGGTAAATATACGACCTGGAATAGTTAAGGAATAACAGCAATGATACTTTAATGATTATATACTAGATACACTAGAGGGGGTTAATCCGGTCGCTTGTAAGCCGACAGGAGTAGGAGGGGGGGGGGGTAGAATCCGGCTGCCTCGTCCGGCCAAGGGTATCCCAGGTGAACCCACTGTAGTGCCGTTCAATGCGCCGGCGATCCTTGGACCACAGATGAAAGCAGGTGGACTCTTTGTGGGCCGGCTCTCTCCGGTCCACGGGGGAGAGACGTGAAGCGACCTCGTCTTGCAGAGCGTCTCCTCACCTTGCGTCCTCTCCAGGGGGGGGGGTTCCAACACACGGCAGTGTCGGGGGTCTTTATCCATGGAATAATCAAAGTATACAAAGCATAATCCGTGCCTGGGAAGGCGGGCTGTCGTCGGTAGAATAATCCGGTATACAGGTCCACTCGCTCGTCGGCTCTGGGGCTCCTCGGGTGCAGCTTCACATGGGGTCAACCACCCTGGGTAAGCAGCCAGTTCTCTGCCCGAAACGATGGGGTACTGACTACGGTAGTATTCTCACCGCACGAAGCACTATATATTAACAGACTATTATTAGCTTAATAGACTACGTCCAACTCGACGATATAGTGCCAAATATGACTATTCAAATATTAATATACACGATGTCTCAATACCGATGGTAGGCGAACTTGGCCTTACTCCCACACGTGGCGTCGCGGGGAGGCTTTACGTCTGTGACTCTATTGGAGGGTAAGAAACTGGACTGAAAAGAAAGTCCTACTTTAGTAGCGCAGTATATATACGCACTATGAACAAATAGTCCCATTAGTGGTGCGGTAGCCAGATTCCTACGCGGAACTAGGACTTGTTCGTACATGTGGAGCGGTACGTTTGAACTGGGTCTGAGGGGTATGGCAGCCTGGCACCAAGGTCTCGACCAATAGTAGAATGGAGACTATTATGGGATGTTCAGTAGGCTAGAATGGATATTCAATGCATATTGTACAAGGAATATACAAGGGATATCAGGGAATATTAGAGAATATACAAATACAATTAAATATATATATATAAATAAATATATATATTCGGTTTAATCTGGCCCTTCACAACAGCCACCCCCTGAATAGGTCCCAGACCTAATCAGTTAAACAGAGACAGATTAATCGCGTTGTCTATTTACACATAAGGGTTTGCTGTAGGGGTCAGTCAACTTCACAAAGTCATAGGGTTGTAGGGTCATGGTCATCATCGATTGTGTCTGGGAGTCGAGGCAGTTCTATGAGCCTCGCCACGGGACGGGTGTAAGTGCGACCCTGGACGAGCACTTCAGCTGCTCGGACCTTGCCGTCGGCACCGGTGATCACTTTGCTTACGCGGCCGGCCGGCCACATAGCTCTGGGCAGTGATTGATCAATAATCATGACGACTGTTCCTTCTGTCAAATTGTCTCTCTCCTTTACCCACTTCTGGCGGGTCTGTAGAGACGGTAGGTAGTGTTTAATGTCATCCGGTAGATTGGGGGCTCTGCGTAGGCGACCACCCACTCTGATGAGGGTATGAGCGTCGCTCTCGGGGGCCAGATGAATTAATCTGATGTCGGATGGGACGGGCTTTCCTCCCTGTAGACAGGCCAATTCATCGGGGAACGAGTCTCTCTGGGCTCGCTGCAGTAGAAGCAATTCTGCTTCCTCGTAGTTAGCTGCTGACATATCAGCGGGGGACTTGCACTCCGGGTGGTACCGCAGGAATGTTCTTTGTTGTGCACTCTCTATGGACGTGCAATCGTCTATGTTAGGGTCGGTGGAGGCTACGGTGCTCAATCCACAGAACACAGACTTCTTATTTTCCACCTCCTCTGGACTTGCTTCCCTCGGGATAGGCATGGGCCACTGTCCTTCCGGGAGTCTTAGGAATGCGGGGCCGTCACTGTAGACATTGCGACGGGTGAGGTCATCCAGGGGCATCCCCCGGGTGATGACGTCAGCTGGGTTCTGTTTTGTATCAACGTAGCGCCACTCTGTTTCTCCGGTTAACTCTTCGGTTAAGTCTTGAATCTCGGTGACTCTGACTCCCACGAAGACTTTGTACTTGCATGAGTCCGATTTGATCCAGGCGAGTACCGTCGTGGAATCTGACCACAGGATTGTTCTAGACACCGGTATGGTGAGCTCACGTTGGATGAGCGTGGCTAGGTGCGCTCCGGCTAGGGCTGCGCAGAGCTCTAGACGTGGGATAGATTGTTGCTTGCGTGGGGCTATTCTCGAGCGGGCGAGGACAAATGCTGTGTAGATCTCTCCCCCCTGGTCTTGGGCCCGCAAGTAGGCTACTGATCCGTATGCGACCTCTGAGGCGTCACTGAAGACGTGTAAGTCCATTTTACATGTCTCTGGCCTCACCGTGGGTGGGAAGTAGCTTCGGCGCATATTAACGCCTGGGAGTGAGTGGAGCTCCATCTCCCACTCTCTCCAGGTGGATGCAAGGTGTGCGGGAATGGGGTCGTCCCAGCCCTGGTCCTTGTCCCACAATGCTCGTACAATCATTTTTGCCCTGGTGGTGTACGGTAGAATACATCCTAGCGGGTCATATTGTCGGGCGAGTGTTGTGTACACACTCCGTCTGGTGGTCGGCGCCGCCGCCGGCCTTCCCTGCTCCGTAGTCAGGGGCTTGTGTCTGTAGTGAAGCGAATCTGTTTTGAATCGCCACACCAATCCCAGGGTCATCTCCTGGGCTTCTCCCGGGATTGTAGCCATCCAGGTCTCGCTGCTGGCTGCCTTGTCCTCGGAGGAGAGGCTGCGCAGTACTTGCGGATCGCTGCTGGCCCACTGCCTGAGATCAAAGCCGCCTTTGATCAATGAGGCGCGGAGTTTAATCAGGAGAGCCTCGGCTTCTTCCTGGGTTGAAAGGCTTTGTAGACAGTTGTCTACGTAGAAGCTGTTCTTTACGCTGTGTCGGACCTCTTCGTCCGCTGCTGGGTCCTCTGCTACATGTTTCTGTAGTGCAAATGTCGCACAGCAGGGGCTGCACGTCGTTCCGAAGGGGAGGACTTCCCATTGGTAGATGGCTGGGTGCTCATCTCCTGGCTTCTCTCTCCATAGGAACCGTAACAGGGGCTTGTCCGCCTCTACTAATCTCACCTGCAGGAACATTCCTTTAATGTCCCCGCTGATGGCCACCTTTTCCTGGCGGAAGCGGAGTAGAACGCCGAGTAGGGAGGGGCCGAGTGTGGGACCGGGCAGTAACTCTTTATTCAGATTTTGGGATCCGATCTGGTAGCTGCAGTTAAATACTATGCGGTCTTTACCGTTGTGATGGACCTTGTGGTGGGGCACGTACCACGATTCAGTGGTCTGGTCAGCCTCTTTAATGTCCATCTTTGTGACGTGTCCCGCTGTGATGAGCTTCTCAATCTCAGCGCGGTATACACTCTCTTGGGCGGGGTTCTTGGCTAAGCGCCGCTCCGTGTTCAGCAGGTACCGTTCTGTGGCGTCTGTCTTGGCGTGGAAAGTAGGCATTCCTTCTCGCCGCAGGAGTGGCGTGGCGTATCTCAACACGCCGTTGACCGGGACTCTCTTGGTCCCTGTCTCGAGGAGGTGAATGGCGTAAATGTCATCTTTAGAGCGAATGTCTTTCTTTCCGTTCTTAAAGGGCATTTGTTCCAAGGTCCATAGCCGCTCTACGTGTTGCAGGAGTGCGGTTTCTCCCTCTGTGACTCGGGAGTGGAGACATCTAGTGGCTGTACTTCGGTTGAGAGATTTGGCGAGCGGGCCTTGGAGAGTCCATCCCAAATGGGTCTCGACTGCTGCAGGACAGCCTCGGGGTCCGGTATGAACCCGGTCTATCGGGACAATGAGGTCTGCATGGTCGGAGCCTATCAACAGGGTCGGCATAGCATTGTCTATGAGCGGGATCGGTAACTTGCGCAGATGTGCATATTTCTCCATCAGCTTGGCGACGGGGTATGTGTACCGCGACAGTCCTATTTCTTGGCTGGTGAAAGCGTCTGCAATCTGGTACCGTCGCTCAGGCTGGCCGCTTGCTGCGATAGAGAATGAGACATTCTCGCCCTTTATCGTCTTCAAATCTCGTCTTATTGTCCGAATTGTCATTTGGGTTTCGCTTCCCCGCAGCCCTAGCTGGGCCGCAGCGGAGGCGAGCAGCAGGGTCTTCTCTGACCCGTCATCGAGGACGGCGTAAGTGTCCAGGACTTTATTCTGGTAGCTTAGTGTCACACGCACTACTTTTAGGAGTACTCGGGCTCCACTGCTGCTGGCGGGATCGATGTACATGACGCTCGCTTTGCGGCTGGATGGTGCAGGTGAAGGGCGCCGTCTGTTACTGTCGTGAAGTATGTCCAGATGGGCTCCATCGCACTTGGTGCACCTTTTCTTTAAGCGGCATTCGGCTGCCATGTGTGAGCGCGCACAGCGAAAACAGCGCTTGTTGGACTTTATCCATTGACCTGCTTCCTCCGCGTTCAGCTTGGGGAAGGAGTCACATTGCGCTAGCCAGTGTTCTTTCTCACAGTAGGGGCACACTATCTTCCACTTCTCCGTTCTGGAGGGGGTACTGTGGCTCCTGCTGCTCGGTACTGACTCCGATTGGTGCATCACAGTCACCGATCTTCTTCCATCATTTAGTCGTCTGGTTCCTTCTCTGGAGCCAGGGGTGCTCCGTCCGAATGTATCTAGCCGTAGGCTGCTGACTTCTCTCGCCAGGAAGTCTGCTAGATCGAGGAGGTTCGGTTCGGGGCCATTCGGGTCTCTGTGGTCCCTCTGCCGCCTAAAGCGCTCCTGACGAGCGGGCGGCAGCTTCTCCAGGATCCTTTCCACATTTGAGTTGGCGTAAAGTTCATGCCTCCCCTTCTCTCTTTGCGCTCCCAACATCCCTACCAGGGACTGCACTCTGATGGACAGGTCGTCCAGTGCTCGATTGTCTATTGCTGGGGGTAAGCGGTCGATGTGTCGGATCTCCTGGATCACGTAATCCCATATGCGCCCATACCTCTGGTCCAATGCTACCAGCGCTGCTGTGTATGGGGTGGTGGAAGTCGCGTAGGCGAGCGCTATATTATGTGCGCGGGGTACCTTTAAGTGCTTCAGTAGGATGGCGTATTTGTGGCGTTCATCCAATACATCCACCAACATGGTCTCCAGACACATGCGGAGTTCTGTATACTGGGCCCGGTTCTCTTGGGTGAAGTCGGGTACCATAGGCGTGCCAATGTATGACGCTGACTGTGGATACATCGGCGAGCGTTGGGGGAGAGGCCTCCTAGGCGAGTCTCCTCCCGCTCCTTGCTATGGGCTGGTACCGGCAGTGTACCATGGCCCGCTTGTCCAGGTGCTGTTCCTCGGTGCGGGTCGTGCGTCGTGCTCACCCGGGTATAGAGTCGGGGGTCTGTAGCGCAGCTCCGCGGGAGTATAGCCTGGGCTGTACCGGGCCTCCTGGTCCGGTAGAGTACTGTGCTGTCTTCGGGCGTGGTTCTCCTCCTCTTCCTCTTCGTCTTCAGTTAGGTCATCCAGTGCTTGTAGTCTCTGGTTTAGCCTCTCCACAGGATATGCTGCTCCTTCCCGGTTGCTAGGTCTCGCTTGGACCGGTGGGGGGAGGTGGTCTGTGGGGGGTATAGACCTCGTCTGTTGGTCAAGTTCAGGGTTGTTTACTCGGCTAGGGGATGCCGCCCTGGAGGTGTGTCTAGACGAGTTCCTGGAGCCTCTGGCGGAGGGAGAGGGTGTTGTCCGTCTGATCAGCTGTTCTATTAGTTGCGACTGCTGTCTGTCGCGCGCTGCGTCCCGTTGAGCACCGGCTCGTTCTCGGGCCACATTCTCTTCCATCTGAATGCGTCTTATTTCTAGACGTATCTGCTCGTGTTCGCTTCGCTGCTGGATCTGCAGTCGGTCGCGTTCAGCAGCGGCGTTCAGGCTGATGAGGAAGGCCTGCTGTAGGGTCCTCTCTGCCTCGCTGGGAGAAGGCGGTTGTATAGGGGAGCCTTCCCTCGGGGTACTCCTTGCGGAGCCTTGGAGTTCTATCTCCACGGTGCTCTCCCCGTCTTCTTCCGTGCCGAGTTCTCTCTCGGTAGCGTTGTATTCCTCCCGGGACTCATCGGGGACTACTTCTTCAGTACTGGCGGGGTGTGAAGTCATGTCTGGTTCCCACTGGTCCCCACCGTGAACTTGGTCAGTTACATTAGAGCCCGTAGGGGCCTCTATGGTCGGGGTAGTCTGGGCGTTGGGGTTAGACATACTTTTACTTTCTAGTTTTACCGCGTTTACTGTTAGTAGAAGACTAGGTTGTTGACTGACAGCGTAAGCCTCTAAGTACTGAGGGAGCCGTCGTTCGCGCTGCGGGCGTTGGTTAGGAGGATCGTTTCGTGGAGTGTTCATCATAGGCCATTTCAATATTAATAACACTATATTAATATTACACTAATTACCCTCCGGCTCGAAGGACCAATTGTAACTGAGGGGTACAATTCCCTGACTGTATTACTAGATATGATACTTACTACCACTACCTTTGTACTTAATATTCGGCCACCCAGTACACGGCATAAATATATTATCATAAACACTCTCACGTAGATGAAACGGATCCAACACAAATGTACGAAGTCGAAACAGGTCTTTATTTCTACACAGCGATGGTGTGTAGAACAAGCACTTAATCACTTAATTACATTTATGAATTGAAATAGTATGCACTTTTATGGCAAAGAGTATTCGTCGGTATATCAATAGAGAATGTCCAATCTCTGAAGGCGCAGGTGGTAAATATACGACCTGGAATAGTTAAGGAATAACAGCAATGATACTTTAATGATTATATACTAGATACACTAGAGGGGGTTAATCCGGTCGCTTGTAAGCCGACAGGAGTAGGAGGGGGGGGGGGGTAGAATCCGGCTGCCTCGTCCGGCCAAGGGTATCCCAGGTGAACCCACTGTAGTGCCGTTCAATGCGCCGGCGATCCTTGAACCACAGATGAAAGCAGGTGGACTCTTTGTGGGCCGGCTCTCTCCGGTCCACGGGGGAGAGACGTGAAGCGACCTCGTCTTGCAGAGCGTCTCCTCACCTTGCGTCCTCTCCAGGGGGGGGGGTTCCAACACACGGCAGTGTCGGGGGTCTTTATCCATGGAATAATCAAAGTATACAAAGCATAATCCGTGCCTGGGAAGGCGGGCTGTCGTCGGTAGAATAATCCGGTATACAGGTCCACTCGCTCGTCGGCTCTGGGGCTCCTCGGGTGCAGCTTCACATGGGGTCAACCACCCTGGGTAAGCAGCCAGTTCTCTGCCCGAAACGATGGGGTACTGACTACGGTAGTATTCTCACCGCACGAAGCACTATATATTAACAGACTATTATTAGCTTAATAGACTACGTCCAACTCGACGATATAGTGCCAAATATGACTATTCAAATATTAATATACACGATGTCTCAATACCGATGGTAGGCGAACTTGGCCTTACTCCCACACGTGGCGTCGCGGGGAGGCTTTACGTCTGTGACTCTATTGGAGGGTAAGAAACTGGACTGAAAAGAAAGTCCTACTTTAGTAGCGCAGTATATATACGCACTATGAACAAATAGTCCCATTAGTGGTGCGGTAGCCAGATTCCTACGCGGAACTAGGACTTGTTCGTACATGTGGAGCGGTACGTTTGAACTGGGTCTGAGGGGTATGGCAGCCTGGCACCAAGGTCTCGACCAATAGTAGAATGGAGACTATTATGGGATGTTCAGTAGGCTAGAATGGATATTCAATGCATATTGTACAAGGAATATACAAGGGATATCAGGGAATATTAGAGAATATACAAATACAATTAAATATATATATATAAATAAATATATATATTCGGTTTAATCTGGCCATTCACAACACTAAGGGATAGTGCAATTATCTTTTACACCCCCCTGTTTATGTTTGTTATGTCTATTTATGCCTTACTCTTGTTTTTATATTTAATACTGTGTTTAGGACTGTGTTTTTATGATCTAGGACTGTGTGACGTCTAGCACCTAGGGCTGCATTTTAAATTTCAATGACAATAAAGATAATTCTATTCATTCTATTCTAACTCTGATGAAAATTGAGCAGCAGTTTAAGTTATGAGAAGGGAGGGGTCAGCCACTCCTACCAAAGTTCTGTCTCAACCACATGGCATACCATCACACTTCACACACACGACGACTCGTGTTTTCAACAACTCGTATTTTCAAAAGTCTATCACAGGTGGTCGTGAGAATCACTGTCCTCACCATGGTGTTGGATGAAGATCTCTCTATAGCCACCTAGCCAGAGAGGTCAGCCGAGGTCTGTAACCATCCCTGACGTGGTCACCAGGGAGACGAGCACAAATAAAATACATTTTCAGCCATTTGAACATGTCGTTGTTGGAACTGCCATCATTAACACAGTAGATGTTTCACTTTATCTTAGAGCACATTATATGCCTGGTCCCTACACCTCGCTTGCTGTAATAACACTAGGTTGGGTGGCAGATACTATGCCCTAAGTGTATTCTTCAAGGTAATCGAAACCATTTTGAACCTCTGGAATGTTTTGACTGTATCCTTTTAATTGGCTGTTTGAAATACTGTGTGCGTGAGAAAGAGAAAGAGAGGCGTCAGAGATCCAACAGGAGGCAGAGAGACTAGAACACTCTTTAAAAAAAGGAAAGAGAGACTGCTAAAGAAGGTGTATGAAGAGAGAGAGAGAGTGAGGGGTAAGTAAGAGGTCTCCCTGAGCACAAATTAGAGGCTGTCACCGTGCCAGTTGACACATCACCCACTTACCTGTTACTAATTAGAGCCATAATTAACTAAAGGCACCGGTCCACCCACCTGTGCTTTGTGATCAAAGTGAATTCCCCTTATACCTCTCTCTATCTAAATGGTAAATGGCTGCATTTATATAGCAGCTTTTATCCAAAGCGCTTTACAATTTGTTCCTCACATTTTTACCCATTCACTCACACATTCACACACCGACGGCGGAGGCGACCATGTGAGGTGCACTGCCAACCTGCTCATCAGGAGAAATTAGGGGTTAAGTGTCTTGCTCAAGGACACTTCGGCAGGAGCGGGAATCGAACCGGGAACCTCCGGATTACCAGACGACTGCTCTGCCTCTCTCTCTCTCTCTCTCTCTCTCTCTCTCTCTCTCTCTCTCTCTCTCTCTCTCTCTCTCTCTCTCTCTCTCTCTCTCTCTCTCTCTCTCTCTCTCTCTCTCTCTCTCTCTCTCTCTCTCTCTCTCTCTCTCTCTCTCTCTCTCTCTCTCTCTCTCTCTCTCTCTCTGTCTTTCTCCCTTTCTGTCTCTTTTTTTTCTGTTTATATGGGAGTGGCTGTTTGATGTTTTAACTCATTCTGCGCCAATCACGAGAAAAGTCAGGTTAACTCGCCAACCGCTCAGCGCCAATCACGAGAAAAGTCGGGTTTTAATCGTTATTTCTTTTATTAGCTATATCCATTCATTTTTCATCCATCCAGCCTGATGTTATCATTGGGAATGGGTCTGAGCTCGCAAAGGGAAAATACCGCTGCCTACGCCTTCCAGACGGTATTGCACTCCATTAGAAACAATGTAGTTTCTTTTCTGGGCCGATCTGAGCCGTGCGGGCAGGTTTAAATACTCCGGCAGGACGAGCGTTTACAACGATACATCTGCGTATCGAATACAATATACTATACAGTACAATGCAGAAATGGGATGAGGTACAATTTAGGTATGGGTTGTAGTGCAAATTCTTTACCAATAAATATAAAGTGTGTTTAGGTGTCTAAAGTGGGTAAAGTAGGTGCTGCAGTGAGTTGTTTGTTTAAAGTGAGTGTGTGTGTGTGGATGTGTGTGCTGTGAGTGCATTTGATGGTTGTTACATAGTGTTATTGTCATTTAGCATTCTGATGGCCTGAGGATAGAAGCTTCTTCTGAGTCTCTCTGTGCTTGCCATGAGACTCCATTATCGCTTGCCTGACCGCAGTTCAAAGAGGCAGTTGTTTTGGTAGCTGGAGTCTTTGATTATTCTCTTAGCCTTACCCATGCACCGCTTGTTGTAAATGTCTTGGATAGTGGGAAGCCCACCTCCAATTGTGCGTTCGGCTGAACGGGCCACTCTCTGTAGTCTGCTACGGTCTTGTGCGGTGCTATACCCAAACCAGGAGGTGATATTGCCAGTCAGGATGCTCTCTATTGTGCATGAGTAGAAGTTCTTAAGGATCTTCTGACTGACTTGGAACCCCCTTAGGCGCCTAAGGAAGTAGAGGCGTTGCCATGCCTTCTTCACAACACTGTCAATGTGTGTGGTCCATGTCAAGTCCTCGGATATGTGGACTCCGAGGTACTTAAAACTGTTCACTCTCTCAACCGGTGCCCCGTCGATGCTGAGGGGGCTGTAGTCCCTGACCACCGACCTCCTAAAGTCCACAATCATCTCTTTTGTTTTGATGACGTTCAGGGAGAGGCAGTTCTCCTGACACCACTGCGACAGATTATTTACCTCTTCAAGGTAGGCCCTCTCATCAGGCCCACCACTACTGTGTCGTCAGCAAATTTGATGATTGTGTTGTTGTTCCACTGTGCCACACAGTTGTGTGTGTAGAGCGAGTAGAGGAGGGGACTCAGAACACAGCCCTGGGGGGCCCCTATGTTGTGCGTGATGGATGAGGAGGTGCAGTTGCCTGCTCTCACCACCTGGGGTCTACCCGTCAGGAAGCCCAAGACCCACTGGCAGAGGTCATAGTTCAAGCCCAGGTCCCTGAGCTTGGCTATGAGTTTGGAGGGCACTATGGTATTGAATGCTGAGCTGTAGTCGATGAACAGCATTATCACGTAGTTTCCCTGCCTCTTGTCCAGGTGTGATGCTGCTGTGTGCAGCACATGGGCTATGGCGTCCTCCGTGGACCTGTTGGGGCGATATGCAAATTGCAGGGGGTCCAGGTTGATGGGGAGGGAGGAACAGATGTCGCCCTTCACTAGCTTCTCAAAGCACTTCATGGCTATGCAGGTGAGAGCTACAGGGCGGTAGTCGTTGAGGCAAGCGGGCGTAGATTTTTTGGGTACAGGGATAATGGTGGACTTCTTCAGTCAGGTGGGGATGACAGCCTGTTCTAAGGACAGGTTAAATCTGTCAGTGAATACCAGGGCCAGTTGGTCGGCACAGACTTTTAGGACACGGCCGGGGATGCCGTCCGGTCCTGCTGCCTTCCTGATATTCACTTTCTTAAAGGTCCTCCTCACCTCATGTTCTGTGAACACGGAGTCTCCATCGGCAGTCACCCCCCCCCCCCCCCTCCATTGCAGTGGTTTGTAGGCTGGTGTTGTTATTCACAGCCTCAAACCTCGCATAGAAGGTATTGAGATCATTTGCTAAGGAGATGTCACTGTTCAGCTTGAGGGAGGTGCCTTTGTAATCTGTCATCGTTCTGAGGCCCTGCCACATACCTCTGGAGTCAGCCTGTTCAAACTGAAGTTCAACTTTATTCCTGTAACGCCGTTTTGCCTCTATTACTGTCCTCCTTACGTTGTATCTCGCCGCCTTGTGTTCATTCATGTTGCCTGTCACAAGCCCGGCATTGTAGGCTGAGGTGCGCACTTTCAGAGCCTCACAGACGGATTTATCTACCCAGGGCTTTTGGTTTGGGTAAACTCTAATTGTGGTAGAGGGGATTGTTTCTTCTACCAGAGTACAGACAAAGTCAAGCACCGTTTCAGTGTAGTCATTAATATTGGCTGTGTTATCACGGAACACACTCCAGTCTGTACATTCAAGTGCAGCTTGGAGCGTCTCCTCTGATTCTACAGACCAGCGCTGCACATCTCGCGACTCGCGTTACTACCGGCCGCGCTTGAGATTTAGTTTATACTTTGGAATAAGAAAGATGGCGGCGTGGTCCGATTTGCCGAAAGGACTAAGAGCCTGTGACTTATACCCATTCTTAAATTGCGAGTAGCAATGGTCTAATATGTTCTCGCCTCTGGTGGGACAAGTCACATGCTGATAGAAATTCGGCAACACCTTTTTAAGACTTGCGCTGTTGAAATCGCCCAAAACCAAAATAGCAGCGTCAACATTAGCCGTCTGAAGTTTATTTACCTCCTCGTCGTGTAGCTTCGAGAGTGCGACCCCAGTGTTTGTATGTGGTGGAATATACGCTCCGATCAGGATGATGGACGTTAACTCCCTCGGAAGAAAGAAAGGTCGGCATTTGATGGTAATAAACTCCAGGTCTGGGGAGCAGTGGTTAGACAATTCCTTTGTGTTGCATGGATCGCACCACTCCTTGTTTACCATGAAAGCTACGCCGTCTCCTCTCGTCTTTCCAGTTTCTTCTGCCGTTCGGTCCTTGCGGAGAACAAAGAGGTTATCTGCCGGTACTATTGCATGGTTTGGGACATCCGGAGTCAACCAAGTCTCGGTGAAACAAAAGACGTTGCAGTCCCGAATGTCCCTCTGGAATTGTATGCGTGCTCTGATGTCGTCCAGTTTGTTATCTATGGATTGTACATTGGCCAACAATATGCTGGGTAGGGATGTCCTGTGAGCCCTCGATCTCGGTCTGTTTCGGATTCCAGCCCTCTTCCCTCGCCTGGCAGGGTTGTTGTTGTTTTGCCTCAGGATCTCCACCGGCCATTGTTCGACAACGACCCGGTCGAGAGAGCAGTCCAAGCGGTGAGTGTGCTGTAATCCAATGTCAACCAGTGATTGTCGGTCATATATATTAAATGCACCAGCACAGGGGCGTAACTATGGGGGGGGGGGGACACCGGGGACATGTCCCCGGCATGTTTTCAGAATGCAGTTAGTGTCCCCTGCACGATAATAAACGGTGACGCGACGTGATAGGAAACGGCTGCTTGGCCATCTCTGAGCCATTGTCATGCAAAGTCAAGTAGCCAGGTGAGCACCCGGCGCTAAGTACCACAGCTGTCTTTGCATATCAACAACAGCCCAGTATTCAGGTGTGCTCAAATAGGCTACATACTGTAACACCCCTCCCCAGTTTGGTGTAAAACTGTGATAAATAGCGCGATCGCGATCTCTCTCTATCTCTCTCTCTCTCTCTCTCTCTCTCCTCTCTCTCTCTCTCTCTCTCTCTCTCTCCTCTCTCTCTCTCTCTACTCTCTCTACCTGTCTCTCTCCCTACCTCTCTCTCTCCTCTACCTCTCTCTCTCTACCTCTCTCTCTACCTCTCTCTCCTACCTCTCTCTATCTCTCTCCCCCTCTCTCTCTCTCCCCATCATCCTTCCTCCTCTCCGTGAGTCAGATGAGTGTTATTTCTCCCGAGGTCAGTACTCACCTGAGCCTGGTGCGGATAGTGTTCTCTACCTCTCCCCCCATTAGCAGGGAAGGTGAGAGAGACTGCTAAACAACCGTATCACTCTGACCTCTCAGAGGATAAAAAAAAACACCCTATATGTTGCACTCTGACGCCTTTTTCCATTACAGGGGTTTTATACACACCGCTAAAGCTCCTCCGGGGGAATTAAGATCAGAATCAGTCAGAATCCGCTGTGCTTCACTCCGGCAGCGAGGCGGTGGACGCTGCCACAGGGCTCCTGCTCCGTCCTCCTGTGTTTGTCATATCGTTAGCCTCATATGATAATTACTAGGGTGGGAATCGCCAGAGACCTCACAATACGATACTATCGCGATACTTGCATCACGATACGATACGATTCTATTTGCTGGAGAATGTGTTTTTTCTTCTTTTCCAAAAATCTTGGAAAAATTACTTAGGCAATTATCATATGAGGCCTAACGATATTTTACCTCCATCATTGTGCCATGGAACTTCTCTTTCCACATTGCGCGTTGCACTTTTTTTCTTTTTTTTTTATCTACTTTTTCCTTTCTCCGTTTTCAATTTTTCTCCCATCCCAATTTCATATCATCCAATTCAACCCTCCCCTGTCTCGAACGCTGTTCTTGCCTCCCACAAGCCGGCTGCAATGTGGACTAAGTCATACATAGCACGAGTCCCTCCGATACTCAAGGTAACAGCAGTCGCATCTTTCCACCTGCGCGGCTCGATCTTTCAGCGTTGGGGTCTGGGCTTTGGAGGGGCGCCGCCCCCATCGCTTCCTGATTCTACTGTGCAGGCGCCGACCGACCTGTAGGAGTCGCTGTCCACAACGCCCGATCCCCACCCATCAGTTTCCCACCCCCTAATACTGCCAATGTGTATTAGTACGGACGACCATCTAAACTGAAAGCAATGTGGAGCGCTGGGCTCGAACAGGCGAACCCAGCGTCTCCAGTATTCGTGGTGAGCGCCTTGCCCAGTGCACCACGTAGCCGCCTGCACGTTGCACTTTGTGTTCCAGAACATACCTGACCCCTAGGTGACCTTGGCCCCCAAGCCCCGATGTGCTACTGTGTGGATTCACACACTATAGCGCATTCTGAACCACATTATCTCACCCCGGCACCCACTCAGGTACACTGTTTTCAGGGTTAATGTAATAATGGTTAGGGAGCACTGCGGAGGGTCGTACGAACAGCCCAGAGCATCGGTGGATGTGAGTTTCCCTCCATCCAGGACATTATATACAATAGACGGTGTGTCAGCAAAGCCTGCAGGATTATCAAAGACCCCAACCACCCCAACCGTCGAATGTTCCAGCTGATGTCGTCTGGATCAAATGTTCAAAATACTTCCAAAAGATCCACCCTTTATAAATAGGTTTTATCCCTCATCATATATGGAAGGAAGAAAGCATCACTGACAAGCAAAAACATGCTGTTTTGGGCCTAGATCAATATAGGCTACAACCTTTTTTTCACCCCTGTGTTCTGCTAGGGCTAATTATTCAATCGACTGAATTCATATAGCGCTTTTATCCAAATCGCTTTGCAACTTACCCATTCACTCACACACTCACACACTCACTCACACACCTTCACTCACACACTCACACACTCACTCACACACCAACGGTGGAGGTAACCATGCAAGGTGCCGACCTGCTCGTCAGGAGCAGTTAGAGCCTCTGGTGGGCTTGACATTCCTCCTCTTCCTCTTCCTCTTCTAGGTCCTGGAGTCTTCTAGTCAGTCTCTCGGCTACGTAGGCCGGTTCTTCCCGGTGGCTGGGTCTCGTATGGACCGGTCGGGTAGGGGGGTCGGAGACGTAGACAGGATCCTCCTGTTGGCCGGGTCCCGGGTCGCTTCGTCGGGTAGGGGAGTCGGAGACATAGACAGGATCCTCCTGTTGGCCGGGTCCCGGGTCGCTTCGTCGGGTAGGGGAAGGTGCCCTAGACCCTTGTCGTGATGATCTCCGGGAGCTCCGTGCGGAGAGAGGGGGTGTCGCCCTGGCAATCAATTGTTCTATCATCTGCGCCTGCAGCCGGTCGCGCTCTGCTTCGCGCTGGGCATGGGCGGCGGCGCGCTCTGCTTCGCGCTGGGCATATGGCGGCGTCGCGCTGTGCATTGGCGGCGTCGCGCTGTGCATTGGCGCGGTCTCTTTCAATGTTCTCTTCCGTCTGAAGGCGTCTCTCCTCCAGTCTTATGCGGTCGTCTTCACTCCTTTGTTGCGCCTGGAAGCGCTCTTGTTCGGTTGCAGAGTGTTCGCGTTCACTAAGGGCTTGCGCTTGGAGTTGCGCGTGAAGGGCGCTCTCGTTCCGCTGCAGATTGTTCGCGCTCGCTTGCTTGTTGCGCCTGGAGGCGCTCTCGCTCGCTTGCTTGTTGGCGCCTGGAGGCGCTCTCGTTGTTCGCGCTCGCTCGTCTGTTGAGCCTGAAGGCGCTCTCGTTCCATGGCAGAGTGTTCGCGCTCACTAAGGGCTTGCGCTTGGAGTAGCACGTGGAGGCGCTCTCTTTCGTGGCGGAGTGTTCGCGCTCACTAAGCGTCTTTGCCTTGAAGCCGGTCGCGTTCACCCTGAAGTCGGTCTCTTTCGGTGGAGGCTGTCAGTGTGGCGATCAAGGCTTGCGCCAGTATCTTGTCCGCCTCGCTGGGGGATGACACTGACGGAGGTGATCGGGTTCTGACAGGGGCTTGTTGGAGATCTGTTCCTCCTGGCGCTCTCCGAGGTCTACTCTCCCTGGGCGCGGTTCTCTTCACTTGGTTGTGTGTCGGGTTCTATCCCTGGAGCGCTTTCTTTATCCTGGAGCGCTCCGGGGTCGATCCCGGTGACGCTGTCTGGAGGTTTATAGTCATGTCATGGTCCCACCTGGTCCCCCCCGTGAGCTGAGTCAGTTGGTCTGAACCCACTGGGTTCTCTACTGGCAGGGTCGCCAAGTCGATAGGATTGGACATGCTTTGACTATCCGCTTTATCCGTATTTAACGTCTGTTTAGATAAGCTAGGTAGTAGAACGACAGCGTATTCCTCCCAGATAGGGAGGTGGCTGACGTTTGCGCTGCGGGCGTTCTAGCTTGGGAGAGCCGCTTGGGGAGTGTTCACCGCTGGCCATGGTTAATATTAATATTATATTAAATATTACACTGATACCCTCCGGCTCGAAGGACCAATTATAACTGAGGGGTTACAATACCTTGACTGTATTAAAGATTGTGATATATTAAACCACTACTAGTTATGTACCTTTAATTACTGGCCATACAGTACATGAATATATATGGTGAACACCCACACAAGAATACGGCATTGACACATAAAGTTCTATTGGAGGGTTATTTATTATTATTAAGCAACGTTAGGTTACAGATTAGAATTAGGCTCGCGCTTGTATGGCGAAGAACATACGTAAAGTCAGTCAAGAGCATAAGTCAATGAGAATAGTATGAATACTATGATGGGTCTAAGCTGACGCCACCTGTGGTATAGCAATTATATGGGCCACACCGGTACCAGCTGGAGACACTGGGGTGTTCCCTCCGGGGTGTAAGGCGGTAGGGGTAGAGGAATGTTCGGGTACAAAGTCTGGGTCAACGAGGAATAACGAGGCTCCAGATACAGGAGCCAGTGCATGTACTCCCTTGATCAGCAGACAAAGCAACAGTTGTAATCCCGTATGCTCGACAGCATTGACGACAGCCAGCCAGCCCCTTCCAAGAGGCGGGCCCGAGTGATGATCCTCACGGGGGTAAATCCCAAACGGACAGTGGGATCAACGGTTCTCTTCTCCAGTGGTCACGGTCCCAAAGCAATATAATCCAACCAGAAATGGTTCTGCAATCGCCGGTGTAGATTCTCCTGTGCACTATACTTCACATTAAACTAGGTCGAACTTGACGTTACTTCACTAAACTCTGACACTTTTACTATTCTATTCGCACATGTTCTAACGCTCTATTTAGATGCAAGGTTACTCACTTCACTGCACGTTGACTCGTGGTGAAGGCTTGGACACTGAACTTGAACTACTGCTGTTTACACCTGCGCCGTATTTATACGTAAGGTGAATATCTAGTCCCAACCTGGTCACTCTGGTCCTGAATCACTACACTGCCAAAGGCATGTTCTAACATGCCCCAAACTCGCCCACTGCACCTGTCTGAGTACGAGACTGGAGCCTGGGGGCGCTGTCCAATAGGAGAGCGAATATTACTCTGGTTTGTACGCAGGTAAAGGGATATTCCGTGTATATATACAAATAATATACAAGGGATATCAAACGATATACAAATAATATACAAGGGATATCAAACGATACATATATATATTCAATTTAATCTGACCCTTTGTAACAATGACCAATGTATTTTGACTGGGAGCTGAACGCCTTAACCCTTTCACTACCACACTACCAAAGGGTTAACCCTTTCACTGTGACAATACAGAAGGTTAACCCTTTCACTACCACACTACAAAAAGGTTAACCTTCAACCTTCTGTAATGTGGTAGTAAAAGGGTTCTTTGTCATGTGCAGTGAAAGGGTTTAACCTTCTGTAGTGTGGTAGTGAAAGGGTTGACCTTCTGTAGTGTGGCAGTGAAAAGGTTAAAGGCAAGTAAACTTTCCCAGGATTGTGTGCTTCAATTTCCGGTACAGGAAATGTCTTACTTTCTGGAAAAAT
>NC_140180.1:91414612-91432112 GCF_963971535.1 Notolepis coatsorum
GCCACAGAAGTAATGATTCATACTAGATACCAGCTCATCTTAGTTAGCCACAGAAGTAATGATTCATACTAGATACCAGCTCATCTTAGTTAGCCACAGAAGTAATCATTCATACTAGATACCAGCTCATCTTAGTTAGCCACAGAAGTAATGATTCATACTAGATACCAGCTCATCTTTGTTAGCCACAGAACGAATGTAAAGTCAGTGAGGCCACTGTAACCACTTCCTGTAATTAGAAAACAAACAGTGTTGCTTTGGGTGCACTGTGTGGAGTAGGTTTCAGCATGTATTACAGGGCTTGTACAGACTGTACAAGTACGGCAGCATTACTGAACATTCGTTTTGTGGCTAACTATCTGGAGCTGTGGGTATCCAGTATGAAGAACAGCATGGATTGTGGTGAGAAAGGACGCTACTGATTGACAACATCATTGCTAAGTAGGCAATAAAATAGGGCTTGGGGCCTAGTTAAGTTAAGTTGAGTCTAGAGTTAATAAGAGTTAATAAGACAGGGGCAGATTTATCCAGTGTGTTTTATATCCTGTGTGGACATAATATGGTTGGTCGGCTGAAGGACACAGTCGCCATAGCGACTATAGGAGACGGGAAGGGCAGGTCTGCCTGGGGCTGAGGTTTGTACTGTAGCTTGAATGGATGAGAGAGATGAGCGATAACACCATCACACACACACCCACACACCCACACACCCACACACACACACACACACACACACACACACACACACACACACACACACACACACACACACACACACACACACACACACACACACACACACACACACACAAATAGCCTCGAGGTCTTGGCGATATATTCCACACTCCCCTCTCTCTCTACTCATTATCTACCTCTAATACTCTACTCATTATCTCACGTTCTGTATCACACACACACACACACACACACACACACACACACACACACACACACACACACACGGACATACATACACACACACACACACACACACACACACACACACACACACACACACACACACACACACACACACACACACACACACACACACGAACACACGCACCTAAACACTCCCCCTGCACTTTACAGCCTGTACTTTAGGCTTTACAGCTCTGAACAAGGTTTTAGTGACCACCTCCAGACTAGTGTCCTTTAATGAGAGCACATGTGTGTCCTCCTGCTGCCCTTCATCATCACCGTGCAGAGAGCAGGGCAGCAGGAGGACAGTCACATAGAACAACACAGAGCGGAACAGAACAGAACACATAGAATAGGACAGAACAGAATAATGTAGAATACAATACATATAATATAGAACAGAACAGAATAATGTAGAATACAATACATGGAATATAACATAACAGAATAATGTAGAATACAATCCATAGAATAGAACAGAACAGAATAATTTAGAATACAATACATATAATAGAACAGAACAGAATAATGTAGAATACAATACATATAATAGAACAGAACAGAACAGAATAATGTAGAATGCAATACATAGAATAGAATAGAATAGAATAGAACAGAACAGAATAATGTAGAATACAATACATAGAATAGAAGAGAACAGAATAATGTAGAATGCAATAGAATAGAACAGAACAGAATAATGTAGAATGCAATACATAGAATAGAAGAGAACAGAATAATGTAGAATGCAATAGAATAGAACAGAACAGAATAATGTAGAATGCAATACATAGAATAGAACAGCTGGCCCAGATGGGATAACAGGACGGATACTTAAGTCCTGTGCTAACCAGCTAGCCCCAGTGTTCACCACCATATTTAATCTATCCCTGGCTGAGTCTGTGGTCCCTGCCTGCTTCAAGGTGTCCACTATAATATCGGTACCAAAGAAATCCTCCCCAGCAGGTCTTAATGAACCTGCCGATTCCTCCTGAGCAACGTCAGAAGGATACGCCCCTTCCTGACAAAAGAAGCCACCCAACTCCTCGTCCAATCAACAGTCATCTCCCGCCTCGACTACTGCAATGCACTGCTCGCTGGCCTCCCGGCCACTGCCACTAAGCCTCTTCAACTCATTCAGAACGCAGCGGCCCGCCTGATCTCAAACCTACCGAAGTCGGCCCATGTCACCCCACTTCTTAGGGACCTGCACTGGCTCCCCATTGCTGCACGAATCCGCTTCAAGGCCCTCGACCTAGCATACCGTGCGGCAAAGGGAACCGCTCCCGCCTACCTCCGGTCAATGGTCTCTAACTACACACCCTCAAGACCCCTACGCTCTGCATCTTCTGGCCGCCTCAGACCTACTCCTATCCAAGCTCCGGGAGGGTCATCAAAGAGAAGTCGCCTATTCTCAGTCCTTGCCCCACAATGGTGGAATGAACTACCCACCCCAGTTAGGACAGCCGAATCACGTCCAATCTTTCGCTGTCGACTAAAGACGCACTTCTTCAACCATTATTTGAATTAAAAAAAAAAAAAAAAAAAAAAAAAAAATCTAACCCTAACTAACCGTACTGTCATGCACTTGTCCTAATAAACTAACCTACACTGTAGCACTCAACACTTTGATGAACATTGTTGCTCAGCTGATAGAGTTGTGCCCTTCCTGATGGCTTGTCGTACAGAACTTGTAAGTCGCTTTGGATAAAAGCGTCAGCTAAATGACTAAATGTAAATGTAAATGTAAATGTAATGACTACAGACCGGTGGCACTCACCTTTGTGGCCATGAAATGTTTTGAGAGGCTGGTTAAGGATTACATTTGTGCCTCCCTACCCAGTGACGATGCGGTCTCTCAGGTACTACACAGCACCCTCTCTCACCTAGACAGCCAGAAGGGGGGCTATGTGAGACTGTTGTTCATTAACTATAGCTCAGCGTTCAACACCATAGTCCCCACCAGACTTGTGGACAAGCTGATCGAGCTGGGTCTGAGCTCCGCTCTGAGCGCCTGGATACTGGACTTTCTGAGTGAAAGGCCTCAGGTGGTCAGGGTGGGGGGTCAGACCTCCAACACCATCACCCTGAGTATCGGGTCCCCCCAGGGCTGTGTTCTGAGCCCCCTGCTGTATTCACTATACACACATGACTGTGTGGCCAAGTTCAGCTCCAACTCCATAGTGAAGTTTGCGGACAACACAGTGGTGGTGGGGCTGATCTCTGACAACGACGAGAAGGCCTACCGGGAGAAGGTTGATGTACTGGCACGCTGGTGTCAGGACAACAGCCTGCTCCTGAACATTGGTTAAACCAAGGAGCTGATCGTGGATTTTAGGAGAACACAGCAGGGGACACACACCACTGTGGATAAACAGGGCTACCGTGGACAGGGTGAGCAGCTTCAAGTACCTGGGGGTCCACATCTCAGAAGACCTGTACATAGACTCAGTCGTAAAGAAGGCGAAGCAGCGCCTCTACCACCTGAGACAATTAAGGAAGTTCAGAGTATCGGGGAAGATACTCCAGTCCTTCTACTCCGGAGCTGTAGAGAGCATCTTGACTGGAAACATCACTGCCTGGTATGGAAACAGCAAGGCACAGGACAAGAAGGCCCTACAAAGAGTGGTGCGCTCAGCTGAGCGTACTACAGGTATTGCACTACCACCCCTGCAGGTCTTATATAACAAGAGGTGCAAATCCAGAGCCTGCAGAATAATGAAAGACCCTCACCACCCCAACAACAGCCTGTTCAAGCTGCTGCGGTCAGGCAAACGCCTGCGCACACCAGCAACAAGGAACGTTTTTGGAACGTTCTTTTTTGGATACTGTTTTTCTCGTAAATTCCGGGACTCGGGACCTTTCTGTTTTTGTGTGTTATGTTAAACACTGAAGAGGAGCCGCTTGTTGTTTTCACGGACTCAGCTAAGACAATACTGGACTGCTTGTAATCCCGTTGGCTCGCCTAGTGACATTTTCTCTCTCTCTGTTTCCCGAGTGGATCGACGTGTAGCTGCAGAGCAGCAGAGGCAGTGGCGCAACGCCACGGTGCCTCTCAGCCCAGAAGACGTGCTGCAGAGCCGCGGACAACTCTGTCCAGAACATTCTCCCTTTGTGTTTTGTTGTTTATTTGCTCATTCCTATTTTATAAATAAATACGCCCTAGTTTTTGGCTAACTCTGAACTACCTGTCTGTGCCGTGCTGTTGGGGTCGGTTTCAAACAATAACATTCTGAATGTTTCTTTCATTTCATTGGGTGATTTATTCATTACATTTTTTTTTATCTTTATCTCCTTTCACGTAGCACTTTGAGATTGTTACAAATATAAAGTGCGCTGCAAATAAAAAGTATTATTATTATTATTTATTTGATTGTTAATTGTGCTTATGCAGGCTGCTGATATTGTAGTTGGAGGTTTGTGTGCGTGTGTGTGACCAAAGGTTGGTTTTATGAAGATGTCAGGAGGGGTTTGTCTCTACTGGGCATTTATTTTTGTTGAGATGTTTTAATAAAAAACATCAAAATGTCATCTTTTCTCTTTTCCTTTCTTCTCTTCTATTCTCGTCTTTTCTTCTCCAATCTTCTCCTCTTCTGACCCCACTTGGCAAAACAGCTCAGGCCACCGAGATGAACCATAGATGACATGTCATTCAGAGTTTAGAGCGGTCGGCCTGACGAGAATAGGTCCCCCTCAAAGCCAAAGGTATTCACTTTAAAGGGACAGTTTTATTCATACTTTATTTACAGAGTCTGTCGAGGGGAGACCCTCGTTCTCAAGGGCGCCGAGTGTACAATGTGTTTGAGGTTTACAAAAAACACACAGTCAATTTAAAACAGCCAATAAATCAATCACCAACACACGGTGGTAAATGAATACAGCTCATATGCCGTGGAAAATCAAAGAAAGCAATTACAACGTAGGGCGATTATTGATTAAGAATCCAAACAATTTCCAAAAAGAGACAAGAGTACTCAGTTTTATGTCACGCTGTAAGAGATCCCGTGATTCTGCTGCATCAATACAAAAATCAGTCCTTCTGAGACCAGTTCTAGCAGGGGACCTGAAGAACTAGGATGCACTATGCATTTTCTGGGAGAGTCATCTGTTTGCTTATTGTTCAATTACTGTAGCTTAGAATTCACTACACGTGTAATTTAATGTCTTCATAAATCAAAGCAAAACATTTTGAGACACTATAAACCAAACATAAGGTTAGAAGATAGTTCATTGAGTAGAATATATATAACAGCGAAACAGTACATATTCATGTATAGCTTTCTAGCTACAAACAGTGTTCCAGCGACCAAACTTTCCTCAGACAAGTGAAAATAATAGACTGTTTTCAGAATTTCCCAAAACTACATAGTGTACAGTACCTTTAAGTCAGAAAGTTTGAAGTATGAACCATCTCTCTCTCTCTCTCTCTCTCTCTCTCTCTCTCTCTCTCTCTCTCTCTCTCTCTCTCTCTCTCTCTCTCTCTCTCTCCCTCTCACATTCAACTCTTTTCCATGACAAATTTAAGTCAAGCATCACTTTGGTTCGTGCCAAGAAATGCAAAGCAGTTCCCTCTTCATGGTGATGTATTCTGTTGAAGCCTATTTGTAGTAATCCCAGTCTTCCTCACAACGTGTTTCCTGGTTGAAAAGTGACTGTGACAAATGAAGATCGCTGCTTGTTGGTACAACGTAGAATTGCAAAACTCTGGAGGCTCTGCTTCTTACTGTGAGCTGGCAGCAGTGCTAACCACTGTACCATCATACCACCATGCTATTATCCCCATAATGTCACAAACATCTACTGGAGAAAATGTGTTGACTACAGCAGAACAAGGCAAGGTATCCCTTGTAAGTTCAGAACATTGGACCCCCAGCTCTATTTCCTTCTCATTGATGCTATCTCAGCACAATCCATGCTGTGTTGAATACTAGATACCAGCTCATCTTCATTAGCCACAGAAGTAATGATTCATACTAGATACCAGCTCATCTTAGTTAGCCACAGAAGTAATCATTCATACTAGATACCAGCTCATCTTAGTTAGCCACAGAAGTAATCATTCATACTAGATACCAGCTCATCTTAGTTAGCCACAGAAGTAATCATTCATACTAGATACCAGCTCATCTTAGTTAGCCACAGAAGTAATCATTCATACTAGATACCAGCTCATCTTAGTTAGCCACAGAAGTAATCATTCATACTAGATACCAGCTCATCTTAGTTAGCCACAGAAGTAATGATTCATACTAGATACCAGCTCATCTTAGTTAGCCACAGAAGTAATGATTCATACTAGATACCAGCTCATCTTAGTTAGCCACAGAAGTAATCATTCATACTAGATACCAGCTCATCTTAGTTAGCCACAGAAGTAATGATTCATACTAGATACCAGCTCATCTTTGTTAGCCACAGAACGAATGTAAAGTCAGTGAGGCCACTGTAACCACTTCCTGTAATTAGAAAACAAACAGTGTTGCTTTGGGTGCACTGTGTGGAGTAGGTTTCAGCATGTATTACAGGGCTTGTACAGACTGTACAAGTACGGCAGCATTACTGAACATTCGTTTTGTGGCTAACTATCTGGAGCTGTGGGTATCCAGTATGAAGAACAGCATGGATTGTGGTGAGAAAGGACGCTACTGATTGACAACATCATTGCTAAGTAGGCAATAAAATAGGGCTTGGGGCCTAGTTAAGTTAAGTTGAGTCTAGAGTTAATAAGAGTTAATAAGACAGGGGCAGATTTATCCAGTGTGTTTTATATCCTGTGTGGACATAATATGGTTGGTCGGCTGAAGGACACAGTCGCCATAGCGACTATAGGAGACGGGAAGGGCAGGTCTGCCTGGGGCTGAGGTTTGTACTGTAGCTTGAATGGATGAGAGAGATGAGCGATAACACCATCACACACACACCCACACACCCACACACCCACACACACACACACACACACACACACACACACACACACACACACACACACACACACACACACACACACACACACACACACACACACACACACACACACAAATAGCCTCGAGGTCTTGGCGATATATTCCACACTCCCCTCTCTCTCTACTCATTATCTACCTCTAATACTCTACTCATTATCTCACGTTCTGTATCACACACACACACACACACACACACACACACACACACACACACACACACACACACACGGACATACATACACACACACACACACACACACACACACACACACACACACACACACACACACACACACACACACACACACACACACACACACACACGAACACACGCACCTAAACACTCCCCCTGCACTTTACAGCCTGTACTTTAGGCTTTACAGCTCTGAACAAGGTTTTAGTGACCACCTCCAGACTAGTGTCCTTTAATGAGAGCACATGTGTGTCCTCCTGCTGCCCTTCATCATCACCGTGCAGAGAGCAGGGCAGCAGGAGGACAGTCACATAGAACAACACAGAGCGGAACAGAACAGAACACATAGAATAGGACAGAACAGAATAATGTAGAATACAATACATATAATATAGAACAGAACAGAATAATGTAGAATACAATACATGGAATATAACATAACAGAATAATGTAGAATACAATCCATAGAATAGAACAGAACAGAATAATTTAGAATACAATACATATAATAGAACAGAACAGAATAATGTAGAATACAATACATATAATAGAACAGAACAGAACAGAATAATGTAGAATGCAATACATAGAATAGAATAGAATAGAATAGAACAGAACAGAATAATGTAGAATACAATACATAGAATAGAAGAGAACAGAATAATGTAGAATGCAATAGAATAGAACAGAACAGAATAATGTAGAATGCAATACATAGAATAGAAGAGAACAGAATAATGTAGAATGCAATAGAATAGAACAGAACAGAATAATGTAGAATGCAATACATAGAATAGAACAGCTGGCCCAGATGGGATAACAGGACGGATACTTAAGTCCTGTGCTAACCAGCTAGCCCCAGTGTTCACCACCATATTTAATCTATCCCTGGCTGAGTCTGTGGTCCCTGCCTGCTTCAAGGTGTCCACTATAATATCGGTACCAAAGAAATCCTCCCCAGCAGGTCTTAATGAACCTGCCGATTCCTCCTGAGCAACGTCAGAAGGATACGCCCCTTCCTGACAAAAGAAGCCACCCAACTCCTCGTCCAATCAACAGTCATCTCCCGCCTCGACTACTGCAATGCACTGCTCGCTGGCCTCCCGGCCACTGCCACTAAGCCTCTTCAACTCATTCAGAACGCAGCGGCCCGCCTGATCTCAAACCTACCGAAGTCGGCCCATGTCACCCCACTTCTTAGGGACCTGCACTGGCTCCCCATTGCTGCACGAATCCGCTTCAAGGCCCTCGACCTAGCATACCGTGCGGCAAAGGGAACCGCTCCCGCCTACCTCCGGTCAATGGTCTCTAACTACACACCCTCAAGACCCCTACGCTCTGCATCTTCTGGCCGCCTCAGACCTACTCCTATCCAAGCTCCGGGAGGGTCATCAAAGAGAAGTCGCCTATTCTCAGTCCTTGCCCCACAATGGTGGAATGAACTACCCACCCCAGTTAGGACAGCCGAATCACGTCCAATCTTTCGCTGTCGACTAAAGACGCACTTCTTCAACCATTATTTGAATTAAAAAAAAAAAAAAAAAAAAAAAAAAAATCTAACCCTAACTAACCGTACTGTCATGCACTTGTCCTAATAAACTAACCTACACTGTAGCACTCAACACTTTGATGAACATTGTTGCTCAGCTGATAGAGTTGTGCCCTTCCTGATGGCTTGTCGTACAGAACTTGTAAGTCGCTTTGGATAAAAGCGTCAGCTAAATGACTAAATGTAAATGTAAATGTAAATGTAATGACTACAGACCGGTGGCACTCACCTTTGTGGCCATGAAATGTTTTGAGAGGCTGGTTAAGGATTACATTTGTGCCTCCCTACCCAGTGACGATGCGGTCTCTCAGGTACTACACAGCACCCTCTCTCACCTAGACAGCCAGAAGGGGGGCTATGTGAGACTGTTGTTCATTAACTATAGCTCAGCGTTCAACACCATAGTCCCCACCAGACTTGTGGACAAGCTGATCGAGCTGGGTCTGAGCTCCGCTCTGAGCGCCTGGATACTGGACTTTCTGAGTGAAAGGCCTCAGGTGGTCAGGGTGGGGGGTCAGACCTCCAACACCATCACCCTGAGTATCGGGTCCCCCCAGGGCTGTGTTCTGAGCCCCCTGCTGTATTCACTATACACACATGACTGTGTGGCCAAGTTCAGCTCCAACTCCATAGTGAAGTTTGCGGACAACACAGTGGTGGTGGGGCTGATCTCTGACAACGACGAGAAGGCCTACCGGGAGAAGGTTGATGTACTGGCACGCTGGTGTCAGGACAACAGCCTGCTCCTGAACATTGGTTAAACCAAGGAGCTGATCGTGGATTTTAGGAGAACACAGCAGGGGACACACACCACTGTGGATAAACAGGGCTACCGTGGACAGGGTGAGCAGCTTCAAGTACCTGGGGGTCCACATCTCAGAAGACCTGTACATAGACTCAGTCGTAAAGAAGGCGAAGCAGCGCCTCTACCACCTGAGACAATTAAGGAAGTTCAGAGTATCGGGGAAGATACTCCAGTCCTTCTACTCCGGAGCTGTAGAGAGCATCTTGACTGGAAACATCACTGCCTGGTATGGAAACAGCAAGGCACAGGACAAGAAGGCCCTACAAAGAGTGGTGCGCTCAGCTGAGCGTACTACAGGTATTGCACTACCACCCCTGCAGGTCTTATATAACAAGAGGTGCAAATCCAGAGCCTGCAGAATAATGAAAGACCCTCACCACCCCAACAACAGCCTGTTCAAGCTGCTGCGGTCAGGCAAACGCCTGCGCACACCAGCAACAAGGACAGAGAGACTTCGGCTCAGCTTCTTCCCCCAGGCCATCAGAGTCTTGAACACTGAACTCTCCACACACAAGCACACATGAGCACACACACAACACACACACACTGTATACGCTCACACTCAACGGTCACTTTACACAATGAAAAGGTCACTTTAAAAAATAAAAAAGAACGGGAGTGGTTCTTGTATAGTAAATAGATGGATATAGCAAGATAGCAATAGGATATATAGTATAACTGTAGATTGTATAGTATAGCATTGTATAGTAGTGTACATAAGACCCAGTGCCTCATCCGTAGCTAATATTGTATTGCACTATCACAGGACCTTAGCATGTCTTTTACCATGCTTTTTGTAAACTTTATGTACATTATACCTGTTATGTCTTATTCTTATTACTTGTATTATTGCACAAATGTCTTATTCTTATTCCTTTTTTTATTCCTTGTATTATTGCACAATCGCTGCGGGCATGACCTCCCGCATTTCACTGTATGCTTGTATGCCGTGACAAATAAAACTATTGACTTGACTTGACTTGAACAGAATAATGTAGAATGCAATACATAGAATAGAATAATATAGAATGCAATGCACAGAATAGAATAGAGACTAATATAGAATATTATAGAATGCAACACATAGAGTGGAATATAATAGAACACTAAAAACATACGGCTATGACAGATTATATGGTCTACCTATTGTGCAATAGTATAATAGTGATCAGATGTGTAGTTGTCATGGTGTCACAGTTCATCACAAGTCACTCTTAACAGTAGGAAGGTGTCATGATCGCGAGTGAAAGTCGTGTGAAAGTATAAGCACACCGTGGCACCATGTGAATCAAAGGTGAAGTGTTCCGAAAAAATCCTGATAATGTGAAAAACAAAAGAAAGGGTCTTTCTTTTTTTTTAAGACATTTTAGTGCTTTATTGATAGGACAGTCAGAGAGAGAAATCGGGAGAGAGAGAGATGGGGGAGGACATGCAACACATGTCCTGGGCCGGATTTGAAACCAGGATTTTGCGATTCCGCAGCGTATTAACGCGGTGGGCCACCGGGGGGCCCGATATAAAAAGGTCTCTCTGTCGTCACGTGGAATAAAGAACCGAACTCAACGAGGATCACCCAAATCAGAATTAATTATATTGTTATATTGTTTACCTATTTAAATTTTTTACTTTTCTACTGTATTTTTTATAATTTTATGACCTGTATCGTGTCTTCTACTATCACCATGTACCTGTACCTCCCCTCCCTCCTCCCCCATGCTGCTATGATGCCTGAATTTACCCAAGCGGATCAATAAAGGAATATCTTATCTCATCGTATCAAGAATTCCAACATGTTGTTTCCATGACTGAGTAAAGTTCAATCAATGTTCATGAACATGAGCTACTCTCTCTCCCAGAAGCCAGAAACCAGCGATGTAAGAATCAAACGTGTGACATCATCAGGTGTACAGTCTGGAGCTGCTCCATTGACTATTGCTCTGCGATGTGGTCATCTGCTGCCAGTGGTGACCTCAGGAAGCTCCAGGTGGTCCAGAACAGCACGGTTGGTACTGGGCTGCTCACTAAGGTCTAATGTGAGCCGTGCCCGCCTCTCTTGGCTTAACGTTGAAAATAGATTGTCTTTTAATATACTTGTGCTGTTAAAGTTGGTCATGAGCAGTAAAACTCCTGTTTTTATACATAATCAGGTTGTTTTTAGTAATACTGTGCACGAGATACTGTGCACACTAGAGGTTCCAGTAGTGGGCAGCTTGAATTGCCAGGTCCTAAAACCAGCGCTTTGGGGAGATCTTTTATTTTTAGAGCATTAACTCTTTGGAATGGCCTGCCTCGGAACCTCTGCTGCATTTACAGTAGATTTACTTTTAATCTTTAATCTTAAATATCTTAAAAAAAAATCGTTTTTGTTTTACACTAATGTAATTTTAGCTATCTTAATTGTTACAGTAGTTTCATTATGCATTGTGTGTACTGACTTTTAATAATTTTGTTTTTGCAATAGTGATTGTTTTTGTATGTTTTTTTGTGTGTGGATCCCAGGAAGACTAGCTGGTTGCTATCACACCAGCTAATGGGGATCCCTAATACAATTAAATTAAATAAAATTAAATCATTGACCAATGGATGGGAGACTGATGTTGTGGACCAAGGACATTTTGTTTTTATCTTTTATTCCCCAATGAATTCGGCTAAGGTTTTATTGTCATTATACCGCTGTGCAAAACAACAACACAACACAGCATTACGACGGCACTCCCTGATATTAAAACCAATATAAAAGAAAGTTATAATGAAAACAGCACGGTCATAATAAAAGCAGCGCAAAGTCTAAGTACTCAAAGTACTATCCAGTGTGCATACTGTAAGTAGATAAGTATAGTATAAATAGTGTGTTTGTATGTGTGTGTGTGTGTGTGTGTGTGTGTGTGTGTGTGTGTGTGTGTGTGTGTGTGTGTGTGTGTGTGTGTGTGTGTGTGTGTGTGTGTGTGCGTGCGTGCGTGCGTGCGTGCGTGCGTGCGTGCGTGCGTGCATGCGTGCGTGTGTGTGTGTGTTGTAGTGGGTGTGGGTATATGGTATGTGACTGTGTATATACTGTATACGTTAATGTACAGTAAATGTACACACATTCCTCCAGGTGCTCTCAGCATCACCTTTAACATATTTCACTACCACACTACCAAAGGGTTAACCCTTTCACTGTGACAGTACAGAAGGTTAACCCTTTCACTGGCACACAACAAAGGGTTAACCCTTTCACAACCATACTACAGAAGGTTAACCCTTTCACTACCACACTACAGATGGTTAACCGGTCTTAGACCATAGGAATAACATACAGTATATGAATTCTGAAAATGTGCTATCCAATCCAATCCAATCCAATCCACTTTATTTATATAGCACATTTAAAACAACAAAGTTGACCAAAGTGCTGTACAAGTCCACAAACATAGGATAAAACATAAAACATAAAAATGTAATAAAAGCACATAATAAAACAGTACAATGTGTCACATAAAAAGGCCAATCTCTCAAAAACGGTTTAAAAAACAAAAGCCAGAGCAAATAAGTGTGTTTTTAGGCGTGATTTAAACACCTGCAGAGTGGGGGCCTGCCTAACATGCAGTGGCAGCTCATTCCAGAGCTTTGGGGCTGCCACTGCAAAAGCACGGTCCCCCCTAAGCTTCAGCCTGGAGTTTGGAACGGCCAAGAGGAGCTGGTCAGAGGACCTGAGGGACCTTAGAGGAACATAGGGTTCCAGCAGTTCTGAGAGGTAACCCGGTGCCAAGCCGTTCAAACATTTAAAAACAAACAGTAAAACCTTAAAATCAATCCTAAAACGCACAGGAAGCCAGTGGAGGGCAGCCAGCACAGGGGAAATGTGCTCCCGCTTTCGCGTTCCCGTCAGCAGACGGGCAGCGGCGTTTTGCACCAACTGCAAACGAGAGAGGGAGGCCTGACTGACGCCCACGTACAGGGCATTACAGTAATCAAGGCGAGAGGTCATAAAAGCATGGATAACCGTTTCAAAAACGGAACGGGATAAAAAAGGTTTGACCTTGGACAGCCTCCTAAGCTGGAAAAAGCTCCTTCCCACCACAGTATTGATCTGCTTGTCCAGCTTTAGGTCACAATCGAATTTTACCCCTAGGTTGGTGACTGTTGGCTTCACAAAAAGCCCAAGAGGGCCCAAGTTACCAGGAGGAGGCACATGACCATTGCTGGGACCAAACACCATGACCTCTGTTTTACTGTCATTGAGACAAAGACAGTTTGATGCCAGCCATGCCTTAACATCATCAAGGCATGCTAATAGTGGTTTTACCGGGTTGGTAGTGTTTCTTTTTAATGGCATGTAAATCTGGCTGTCATCTGCGTAGCAGTGAAAGGAGACGCCATGCTTTCGGAGTATAGGCCCTAAGGGGAGCAGGTACAACACAAATAAAATTGGCCCGAGAATTGAGCCTTGGGGAACCCCGCAGGGGAGAGGTGCTGTGGAGGATACAGCGTCGCCCAGGCTAACACAAAAACTTCTCTCAGACAAATATGATCTAAAAAACTCCAGGGCTTGGCCTTTAATGCCAACCCAGTGCTCCAAACGGGTGAGCAGAATATTGTGATCCACTGTGTCGAAGGCAGCAGTGAGATCTAAAAGTACGAGAATAAGGGAGTCACCAGAGTCAGTGGCGAGAAGGATATCATTAAAAACTCTTAAAAGTGCAGTCTCTGTACTGTGCAGTGCTCTAAAACCAGATTGGAAGACCTCCAGAATGCCATGTGTGTCAAGGAAAGACATTAATTGGACAAGTACAATTTTTTCCAAAATGTTGGATAAAAACGGGAGCTTGGAGATAGGCCTAAAATTAGAGAGGACAGAGGCGTCCAGGCTAGGCTTTTTAATAAGCGGTTGCACCACAGCATGTTTATAATGTACAGGTATATCACCTGTAAGGCTGTTGTTCATAATTGTTAGGACATTTGGTCCTATGACCCTGCTGACCTCTTTGATAAGGTGAGGGGGGAGGACGTCTAGGGGGGAGCCTGAGGGCTTCATATGGGTAATAATTTCCTCTAGCTGAGCAAGGGACACAGGCTCAAACTGGCTAAAGGTGGCAGGGCAGGTGACAGTAGTAGTAGAATGGTCACATGTAGGGGTGGACGTGCTAGCTCTAATGTTGGCAACTTTTTCAATAAAAAACTGAATAAAAAGCCCACATGTTTCAGTGGAAGCTTCAAGACAAACAGGCTGGGGGACATCAAGAATATGATTAATCGTTTTAAAAAGAACACGAGGCTTGTGGCAGTTGTTTAAAATGATATCAGAAAAATGCTTTGGTTCCCCTTTAACTCATTCAACGCCAGTCACGTGTATTGTAACTGAGGGGTTACAAAACCCTGACTGTATTAAAGATTGTGATATATTAAACCACTACTAGTTATGTACTTTAATTACTGGCCAAACAGTACATCAAATATTGATGGTGAACACCCACACAAGAACACGGCATTGACACAGAAATTCTATTGGAGGGTTATTTATTATTATTAGGCAACGTTAGGTTACAGATTGAGAATTAAGGTCGCGCTTGTATGGCGAAGAATATACGTAAAGTCAGTCAAGAGCATAAGTCAATGAGAATAGTAGGAATACTATGATGGGTCTAAGCTGACGCCACCTGTTGCATAGCAATTATATAGGGCAACACCGGTACCAACTGGAGACACTGGGTTCCCTCCGGGGTGTAAAGCCGGGAGGGGTAGAGGAATGTTCGGGTACCCAGTCTGAGTCAACGAGGAATAAAGAGGCTCCAAGTACAGGAGCCGGTGCTTGTACTCCCTTGATCAGCAGACAAAAGCAATAGTTGTAATCCAATATGCTCGACAGCATTGACGACAGCTAGCCAGCCCCTTCCACGAGGCGGGCCCGAATGGTAATCCTCACGAGGTTAAATCCCAACCGACAGTGGAATCAACGGTGCTCTTCTCCGGTGGTCACGGTCCCAAAGCAATATAATCCAACCAGAAATGGTTCTGCAATCGCCGGTGCCAATCCTCCTGTGTACATGTCCAACGGTTCTCGCCTAGGACTCCTCGGGTGTGGGCACGTATTTAGGCCGCACAGCCTGGATAAGTGCACTAGCTAAAGACACGACGAACCGATGGGTAATGCTACATACGGAAGAACTGTGGCCGCACAATATACAATAAATGATCGACTATTACTTCACATTAGATTAAGTCGAACTCAACGTTACTGCGTTAAACTCTGACACTTTAACATTCTATTCGCACGCGGTTCTCAATGCTCTATTTAGATGCAAAGTTGCTCACTTCACTGCACGTTGACTCGTGGTGAAGGTATTACTAGTAATGAACGAATGAAGTTGAACTGAACTACTGCTGTTTACACCTGCGCCGTATTTATACCTAAGTGAATATCTAGGCCCAACCTCAGTTCTTGTCTCGTATTACTACGCAGACTCTGGGCATGTTCTGACATGCCCGGAGTTGCCTTTGAACTTGCCGTTGGGGGCTTGGTCATTGGCGCCTGGGGCCGCTGTCCAATAGGAGAGCGAATATTACTCTGGTCTGTACGCAGGTAAAGGGATATTCCGTGTATATATATAAATAATATACAAGGTATATCAAACGATACATATATATATTCAGTTTAATCTGGCCCTTCACAACATGTATAGTCGGGTTAACTAGCCAACCGCTCAGCGCCAATCACGAGTATAGTCAGGTTTTAATCGTTATTTCTTTTATTAGCTATATCCATTCATTTTAATGTAATGATGGGACGGACATCCACAAGCAGTATTTGGAATGGCGATCAGATAATTGGATTCTTTCTTTTGCATTACATCAGATACCAGGTATGGACTCTATATCTAAGATCTTGCATTGATCTGATATGTCTTTCTACCCCGTTCGCGGCTGTCTGTGTGTGTGTGTGTGTGTGTGTGGCTGTGTGCCGTTGAGTGGGAGGAGGTGGCGGGCCGCACTCCAGTGCCCTTTTCATTCTTGCATGAGGAAGGATAATAACGATAATCTAGCGTTGATTTCAGGATGATTAGATAATCAAATGAAAAATGACAACGTGTTTAGTGTATTCCACTAAGGGGCTATTATCGCGTCTTTTCCTGGGATTACTAAGAATCACCAAAACTATTTTTATATTCAAAACGGTATAAAACGGAAATGTAAGGAGGAAAAAACCATCCGTTTTGTACATGTTGACTGGAAGCAACTCACTGACAATCGACAGGTGTATTAGACCCATAGCTATAATATAAGATATATTTTAAGCACTCGCAAATCTCGCAGTCCCCCCATTGATTAAATCGATGCCGTACTAGCGCCCTCTGGCGCATTGAGCGATGGCGCAGAATGAGTTAACACTTTGACTGCCACGCATATTGCTTATCCTTACCCTTAGAATGCCAGCCTTCTAGTCGTTTCCGTGGTCGTTGCACTATGTTTGCGAAGCTGTGTGTTCTGTATTATAGCTGTAGAGACACGGCTCATTTTTTACAAACATTACTTGAAGTCCAGCATGGGAATAATAGTTTGTTTCCACACGCTGTAGTTTGTAGTTGATTACACGCTAAACGTCGCCCATTTCCAAGATAATACAGTATTTTTTTATAGATCGCAAGATAAAACGCGTTATGTGCAATAAGCCCAAACCGTTGTGGCTGATCCCCTGAACCCCGAATCAAAGGTATATGATATGTATATATATACCATCACAAAATCATCAGGGGGGGGGTCGTTTTAACTCAAAACTATGATTGCGTTTGCCAAGCATGTTTTTCGTCCGGTGAAACACAGAACTGTGATCGTTAGAAAAACACGTTTCAGATTCTGTAAAATAGACATAGAATGTACCTTACCTTAGCCAGAAAGTATTCCAAGAAGAAGAATTCCAAGTGATCGCATCGCCATCGCAATTACCAGTGTATATGTCTATACACGTTTCGATGGTCAAATACGCTTAGGCGACGGAATTTCTAGGCGATCAATGTGAATCTAGAGTGGCCACTGGCCAAGCAGAAATAAAAGTTAGAGTGTGATTCAACCCAAGCCATCGCAGTTCAGATAGT
>NC_140180.1:91434612-91454612 GCF_963971535.1 Notolepis coatsorum
AGGGGGGGGGGGTACAGGTAGTAAAACAACACAGTGTACAGGTAGTAAAAAACAACACAGGCAGTGTAAATATTCACAGTATTCACAGTGTCACATAAGGTGCAGTATGCATAAGGTAGTGTTATAATTTACTATCTACTGAGTATACATTATTCACAGTATCACGGTATCCACTGAAATATACATTATTCACAGTATCACAGTATCCACATAAGGTAGTGTAGGTTGTCCTCCTTGGGTTCCTATAAGTCCCAGGCCAATGTCTGGTAGATGGGGGGTAGATAATGTACTCGGTTGTGTCTGTCCATGCGTTTGTGAGTCTGTCCTCCTTTCCGCAGCTAATCTCAACTAAACTACAGGGCCGGTTAGAATGTTGCCCATATGCTGACAGCAGGCCAGGTACACTGTACATGTATTCTGCAATATTTTTCTGATCAGTCAATGACAACTATTCTATTTTAATACATTTCCATCATTGTCTATTGAAATACATATTCAGTCTCCTGGATGGGCCCTCGATTTGTTCTTGGCCACAATGAAAATGGAGAAACACACAATATAAGTTTGCGGTGCACATTCTTGACCCAAGAGGAAGAAACCCCATGACCTTTCCTCTAGTAGTAGCATCATCCGGCCAAATAATCTTATACTCGTGAATGTGATAACTAGAATAGTTTTCATTTGAATAATTTTCTGTGTACAAACCGCTTAACATTCTGCGTCCCACCGTTGGGACGTTTTGCACTCTTTGGACAAACTTTGGACCTGTACTACATAAGACTTCAGGCTATGGAACCGCTATGTTTTCCAGCTCCTACCTCTCAGCTGGATCCCAAAAACAGGCATCTGGCAACAAGTCAACACAAAAGTAAGGAGCACATTATTTTATTTCAGTGTGTTCAAACCTCTGATTCTCTAATAGATTAGCACTCAAAGTGATTTTTCAAAGTGATTACTTTGGGCATGCAAAATAGTTCAAGTTTCAAGTTTCTTTATTAGTTGTCATACAGAAGTACAGAATACTTTTATATAAAATGCTTCTTTCTGTTTTGCTCCAGAGATTTCGCTAGATAAAAATAGATAAGTATAAAATAAGTATAGTAAGTATAAAATAGAAGTCAAGTACGTAGACAAAAGTGTTCAATATGTACATATATACAATGTACAATGCAGAGTAGAAAAGTAACTGAGTTACAATACAATATACTATACTATACAGTACAATGCATAAATGGGATGAGGTACAATTTAGGTACAATTTACAGTAAGGTGTAATGAGGTATGGGTTGTAGTGCAAATTCTTTACCAATAAATATAAAGTGTGTTTAGTGTCTAAAGTGGGTAAAGTGGGTGCTGCAGTGAGTTGTTTGTTTAAAGTGAGTGTGTGCTTATGGATGTGTGTGCTGTGAGTGCATTTGATGGTTGTTACATAGTGTTATTGTCATTTAGCATTCTGATGGCCTGAGGATAAATATGGGGTAAGCTTAAGTTTACTGACCACTGTAGAATGAACTGTATTGATCTGTATTGATCTGTATTGATCTATATTGACACCACAGCTTTTCCTCTAGTAGTCTAGTGCCACCTGGCCAAACCTTTTAGAATTAGTGTATCTCAAATACATTTCATTCAAATCTTTTCAAATTTGCGGTGCACATTCATGACCCCAATAGGAAAAATCTTATTGATGTCGGTGATCCCATGCCCTTTCCTCTAGCGCCACCATCAGGCGAAACATTCAATACTCAAATTAGTGTATCTGATTTCCACCAGACTTGACAAATATATTTGCCTTACCATGTAATAGTGTGTAATAGTGTCATAGTGTAATAGTGTGCTAGTGTCATAGTGCAATAGTGTAACAGGAATGATGCAGGAGATCTACTTTCAGTGGTCTATGTTTGCCCTGCCCCCTACAATCAATGTATAGGCTATAAGGCTACTAGAGAATAAATGGATGGCTGCTGCCTGGTGAAGATGTGTGCTCTACTGAGTGCACCTTTCTAGTAAGGCCCAGACCTGTGACCTCTGCTGCAGACCTTCTGTGTGACCTCTGCTGCAGACCTTCTGTATGACCTCTGCTGCAGACCTTCTGTGTGACCTCTGCTGCAGACCTTCTGTGTGACCTTCTGTGTGTCCTCTGCTGCAGACCTTCTGTGTGACCTCTGCTGCAGACCTTCTGTGTGACCTCTGCTGCAGACCTTCTGTGTGACCTCTGCTGCAGACCTTCTGTGTGACCTCTGCTGCAGACCTTCTGTGTGACCTTCTGTGTGACCTCTGCTGCAGACCTTCTGTGTGACCTCTGCTGCAGACCTTCTGTGTGACCTCTGCTGCAGACCTTCTGTGTGACCTCTGCTGCAGACCTTCTGTGTGACCTCTGCTGCAGACCTTCTGTGTGACCTCTGCTGCAGACCTTCTCTGTGACCTCTGCTGCAGACCTTCTCTGTGACCTTCTCTGTGACCTCTTCTCTGTGACCTCTTCTCTGTGACCTCTGCTGCAGACCTTCTCTGTGACCTCTTCTCTGTGACCTCTTCTCTGTGACCTCTGCTGCAGACCTTCTCTGTGACCTCTTCTCTGTGACCTTCTCTGTGACCTTCTCTGTGACCTCTTCTCTGTGACCTTCTCTGTGACCTCTTCTCTGTGACCTTCTCTGTGACCTCTTCTCTGTGACCTCTTCTCTGTGACCTCTTCTCTGTGACCTCTGCTGCAGACCTTCTCTGTGACCTCTTCTCTGTGACCTCTTCTCTGTGACCTTCTCTGTGACCTCTTCTCTGTGACCTCTTCTCTGTGACCTCTTCTCTGTGACCTCTTCTCTGTGACCTTATCTGTGACCTCTTCTCTGTGACCTCTTCTCTGTGACCTTCTCTGTGACCTCTTCTCTGTGACCTCTTCTCTGTGACCTTCTCTGTGACCTCTTCTCTGTGACCTCTTCTCTGTGACCTCTTCTCTGTGACCTCTTCTCTGTGACCATCTCTGTGACCTCTTCTCTGTGATAAATGGATGGCTGCTGCCTGGTGAAGATGTGTGCTCTACTGAGTGCACCTTTCTAGTAAGGCCCAGACCTGTGACCTCTGCTGCAGACCTTCTGTGTGACCTCTGCTGCAGACCTTCTGTGTGACCTCTGCTGCAGACCTTCTGTATGACCTCTGCTGCAGACCTTCTGTGTGACCTCTGCTGCAGACCTTCTGTGTGACCTTCTGTGTGACCTCTGCTGCAGACCTTCTGTGTGACCTCTGCTGCAGACCTTCTGTGTGACCTCTGCTGCAGACCTTCTGTATGACCTCTGCTGCAGACCTTCTGTGTGACCTCTGCTGCAGACCTTCTGTGTGACCTTCTGTGTGACTTCTGCTGCAGACCTTCTGTGTGACCTCTGCTGCAGACCTTCTGTGTGACCTCTGCTGCAGACCTTCTGTGTGACCTCTGCTGCAGACCTTCTGTGTGACCTCTGCTGCAGACCTTCTGTGTGACCTCTGCTGCAGACCTTCTGTGTGACCTCTGCTGCAGACCTTCTGTGTGACCTTCTGTGTGACCTCTGCTGTGACCTCTTCTCTGTGACCTTCTCTGTGACCTTCTCTGTGACCTCTTCTCTGTGACCTTCTCTGTGACCTCTTCTCTGTGACCTTCTCTGTGACCTCTTCTCTGTGACCTCTTCTCTGTGACCTTCTCTGTGACCTCTTCTCTGTGACCTCTTCTCTGTGACCTCTTCTCTGTGACCTCTGCTGCAGACCTTCTCTGTGACCTCTTCTCTGTGACCTCTTCTCTGTGACCTTCTCTGTGACCTCTTCTCTGTGACCTTCTCTGTGACCTCTTCTCTGTGACCTCTTCTCTGTGACCTCTTCTCTGTGACCTCTTCTCTGTGACCTTATCTGTGACCTCTTCTCTGTGACCTCTTCTCTGTGACCTCTTCTCTGTGACCTTCTCTGTGACCTCTTCTCTGTGACCTCTTCTCTGTGACCTTCTCTGTGACCTCTTCTCTGTGACCTCTTCTCTGTGACCTCTTCTCTGTGACCTCTTCTCTGTGACCTCTTCTCTGTGACCTCTTCTCTGTGACCTTCTCTGTGACCTTCTCTGTGACCTCTTCTCTGTGACCTCTTCTCTGTGACCTCTTCTCTGTGACCTTCTCTGTGACCTCTTCTCTGTGACCTCTTCTCTGTGACCTTCTCTGTGACCTCTTCTCTGTGACCTTCTCTGTGACCTCTTCTCTGTGACCTCTTCTCTGTGACCTTCTCTGTGACCTCTTCTCTGTGACCTTCTCTGTGACCTTCTCTGTGACCTCTTCTCTGTGACCTCTTCTCTGTGACCTCTTCTCTGTGACCTCTTCTCTGTGACCTCTTCTCTGTGACCTCTTCTCTGTGACCTCTTCTCTGTGACCTTCTCTGTGACCTCTTCTCTGTGACCTCTTCTCTGTGACCTCTTCTCTGTGACCTCTTCTCTGTGACCTCTTCTCTGTAACCTCTTCTCTGTGACCTTCTCTGTGACCTCTTCTCTGTGACCTTCTCTGTGACCTCTTCTCTGTGACCTCTTCTCTGTGACCTTCTCTGTGACCTCTTCTCTGTGACCTCTTCTCTGTGACCTTCTCTGTGACCTCTGCTGCAGACCTTCTCTGTGACCTCTTCTCTGTGACCTTCTCTGTGACCTCTGCTGCAGACCTTCTGTGTGACCTTCTCTGTGACCTCTGCTGCAGACCTTCTCTGTGACCTCTTCTCTGTGACCTTCTCTGTGACCTCTGCTGCAGACCTTCTGTGTGACCTTCTCTGTGACCTCTGCTGCAGACCTTCTCTGTGACCTCTTCTGTGTGACCTCTGCTGCAGACCTTCTCTGTGACCTTCTCTATGACCTCTGCGAGCGTGACCTTCTCTATGACCTTCTCTATGACCTCTGCAAGCGTGACCTTCTCTGTGACCTTCTCTGTGACCTCTGCGAGCGTGACCTTCTCTATGACCTTCTCTGTGGCTCAGCACACTCTGTTGGCACAGACGTATGAATTACCAGAGAAGGGAGTGGAAGCAGAAATATGCACAGAGGGAATGAGAGAGTAAAAAAGGAAGATAGATAGGAAGATAACAATAGAGAAAAGAGGGAATTGGGAGTGAACAAGTGAAAGAGTAAGAAGAAGGAGTGAAAATGGTGAAAAATAGGAATGACAGAGAAGAGTGGGAGTGAAATCTCCATGCATTGTGTTTGTGTTACATTGTGGGAGTGACAGGAGCGATGGGAGAGAGGGGATGATGACGTGCGTGAGGCAGGCTTGAATCTGTGATGTCACAAGTACGTAGTGATGTCACAAGTTGATACTGGCAACATTTCAAACCAAATGCACATTGCCAGGTATGTTTAACGCTGCAATGTAGATGATGTTATTATCCTTCTACTACCCAGGTGGCCAAAAAGTTCCGGCCCATTAATGGCCTGTATCCGGCAGGCCGGAAAAAATTTGTCGGCCCAAGTCCGGCTGCCAGAGTCGGCCAAGTAGGCGGCAATGACTGACTGGCCGATTCCGGCCCGAGTACACTGGGCCAGGTCCGGGGTTGCCGGAAGCGGTGAACGTCCGGATCGGCCCAGTAGGCGGCAATGACTGACTGGCCGATTCCGGCCCGAGTACACTGGGCCATGTCCGGGGTTGCCGGAAGCGGTGAACGTCCGGTTGCCTAAAGCAGCCCAGATGCGACCCACACACGCTGGGCCAGGTTTGGTTGCCCGAAGCCTAGCCGACACTGCCAATGCAATACTGGTACTACACAGTAAATTACGCAGAGTAGATTTGACTCAAACTGAGTAAAGAAATTTTACTCAGTTTGAGTGAAATGTACTCAGTTTGAGTCAGCGGAATTTACTGTGTACCCATCTGCCAGAGCTACTCCACTATCTGCCTATGACCGTACATTACCGGAAATACAGTAGGAAATGGTTGATTAGTAATACAATGCCACATATTTAAGGACCCTTCCCTTTACCAATTCAGTATTGGCATGTCCCTCATTGAAAAATTCAGAAGTTTACATGCTGTCTCCTACCTCACTGAAATATATTCTCAGTGTATGTACACAATATACATCATTCTGCAGTGAAGCTCAAATATCAAGTAAAGTAACAATTACCCTCATACATGCTACTTTTTCCAGTTAAAAATGACAACTTGAATAGATATTTAAACATTTATTAACAAAATATCACATCCTCCTCTCTGAACCCAACGATAAAGCCTCCAATGAAATGAACCCATTGTTCCCCTGCAACAGCTTCTCCCACAGGGGATCTTTGATTAAACACCTGCTAGCAGAAGAATATAGACAGTCAGAAAAAAAGTTCACTGTTTACTACTTAAGTACATTTAAAAGTAGAAACTTTGACTTTTACTCAAGTGTGTACTTTCACTTAAACTTTCATGTTAGTCTAGCTTAGCAACATTTTTTAGGAGAATTAATACAAAAACGAGTGATATGGCCATTCAGTTGTAAATGAAAGCCTGCATTTAGTAAGACGTTGTTTATAAATGTCTTTTGGTTTGGTTATGAATGAATGACAGCATCTCTATAGCACAGCTCTATTACTAGGACATAAAGTGCTTTGGAATGACTGTATACATCATTCACAACGGGTGGCCCCAGCAGGAATCAAACTCCTAACCGTGACAGTGTTAGTGCCATGCTCGGAGTGCCAAGCACAAGACCCCAATGTTATGCGGGGCTCTGCTCATAGGCGGGCGGCTCGTAGTCCTGGTTGTAGAAGCAACCGTCGCCCTCCATGGAGACCCCCCTCCTCCCGCGTCACCCCAGCGAGGTGGCGGGTGGCAACCCTGACGAGGTGAGCCATGGTGGGGTGGCGGGGGGCCGGCAGGGGGGGGCTCCGGAGAAAAGCGCCAGGGGGCCAGGCCGAGAGGCGCCCCTGGGGCACCCCGGGAGGCGTGGGCATAGCCTTACGGACCACGGGGGAATAGGTGACGTGGGGGCGTAGCGTGGCGGGGGTCTGGGGGAGCTGTCGCCGGCCCCGGCGAGGCGTGCTGGTCCCCGACGTGGAGGGGACGGGACTTCCACTCACTGCCCTACACGAAAAGTGAAAAAGGCAAATAAAAAGAACGAACCACAAATTCAATGACATAAGAGAAGAGGATGAGATAGAGAGAGAGAAGAGAGAGAGAGAGAAGAGAGAGAAGGAAAGCAAGATAACAAAATACAACAAGAGCCACAGTATGGAAGCAAATGAGTGACAGAAGTATTTGAATTTGATCAGACACCGAATTTATAGCATTGAAAATAATTACTTTGAAAACATGTATCTGAATTGAATTTATAGCATTGAAAATAATTACTTTGAAAACATGTATCTTAATTTTTTCAGACACCAAATTTATAGCATTGAAAATAATTACTTTGAAAACATGTATCTGATTTTTGAATTTTATCAGACACCGAATTTATAGCATTGAAAATAATTACTTTGAAAACATGTATCTGAATTTTTTCAGACACCGAATTTATAGCATTGAAAATAATTACTTTGAAAACATGTATCTGAATTTTTTCAGACACCGAATTTATAGCATTGAAAATAATTACTTTGAAAACATGTATCTGAATTTTTTCAGACACCGAATTTATAGCATTGAAAATAATTACTTTGAAAACATGTATCTGAATTTTTTTCAGACACCGAATTTATAGCATTGAAAATAATTACTTTGAAAAATGTATCTGAATTTTTTCAGACACCGAATTTATAGCATTGAAAATAATTACTTTGAAAATCATGTATCTGAATTTTTTTGCTCCAAATTTGTGAAATAAAAATTCAATGTAAAAAATTCGAATGTATAATAAAATTCAATGTAAAAAAATTCTATGCATAATTGCGGTGTATAAAATTCGATGTAAAAAACCATCATCCGGGCTACCCAGACAGGATAAGCAATCGAGCCTGGATGCAATCGAATTGACTTCTGGCCTATCACTGCACGGCTTTGTCAGTCATGTGATCACACCAACCCGGGAGAAAGATGGCGGTATATATACATACGTTGGGGAGAGAATATACATACGGTGGGGAGGAGACTGTACATTAGGAGGGGGTGGGTGGGAGAGAAATATACATACGGTGGGGAGAGAATATATACATACGGTGGGGAGGAGACTGTACATTAGGAGGGGGTGGGAGAAAATATATACATACGGTGGGGAGGAGACTGTACATTAGGAGGGGGTGGGTGGGAGAGAAATATACATACGGTGGGGAGAGAATATATACATACGGTGGGGAGGAGACTGTATATTAGGAGGGGGTGGGAGAGAAATATACATATGGTGGGGAGAGAATATATACATACGGTGGGGAGGAGACTGTACATTAGGAGGGGGTGGGAGAGAATATATACATACGGTGGGGAGGAGACTGTACATTACGAGGGGGTGGGAGAGAAATATACATATGGTGGGGAGAGAATATATACATATGGTGGGGAGAGAATATATACATACGGTGGGGAGGAGACTGTACATTAGGAGGGGGTGGGTGGGTGGGAGAGAAATATACATATGATGGGGAGAGAATATATACATACGGTGGGGAGGAGACTGTCTATTATATGTATATTTCTCTCCCACCCACCCCCTCCTAATGTACAGTCTCCTCCCCACTGTATGTATATATTCTCTCCCCATCATATGTATATATTCTCTCCCCACCGTTCTCTTGGTGTAAAAAGTTTAAGACCAGGGTGAGGCCAGGCTATGGATGGCTTTGAAGGTGAGGAGTAGTGTTTTGAAGTTAATGCGTTCCTTGATCGGGAGCCAGTGGAGTGGAGGACAGGAGTGATGTGTTCGCGGGACCGGGTGTTAGTGAGGAGGCGGGCAACTGAGTTTTGGACCATCTGCAGTTTATGGAGGGAGCGGGAGGTGATGCCAGTGAGGAGGGAGTTACAGTAGTCCAGGAGGGAAAAGATGAAGGCGTGTATGAGGGATTCAGCAGCAGGGGGTAGAGGCAGTGACGGATTTTGGCAATGTTGCAGAGGTGAAAATATGAAGTTTTGACAATGGAGCGGACATGGGGTCAAATGAGAGGGTGGGGTCGAGGATGACACAGAGGTTGCGGACTAGGGGGGAGGGGTGATGGTGGAGTCATTGATGGTGAGCGTGATGTAATACAATAATTTATACTGTAGCATTACTAATCATTTGACAGCCAGGTCCTGCACCTCCGTTCTTGTCCTCTAGGAGCCATCGCAGCATGGCCAAGACCTTCCTCATCCAGCATACTGTCCTTCTGAAGGTCTGAAGTCATTAGTGGCCATGAACCTAGAGAGAGAGCGAGAATACGTTAGTAGATAGTCTAAGGCCAGTGATTCTCAATATTATTTTGCATATCTAGGACCTCTAATTTAGTCCATGTCATGCACATCTACATAATATACTGTAGCATTACAAACCATTTGACAGCCAGGTCCAGCACCTCTCCGTTCTTGTCTTCTAGGAGCCATCGCAGCATGGCCAAGACCTTCCTCATCCAGCATACTGTCCTTCTGAAGGTCTGAAGTCATTAGTGGCCATGAACCTAGAGAGAGAGCGAGAATACGTTAGTAGATAGTCTAAGGCCAGTGATTCTCAATATTATTTTGCATATCTAGGACCTCTAATTTAGTCCATGTCATGCACATCTACATAATATACTGTAGCATTACAAACCATTTGACAGCCAGGTCCAGCACCTCTCCGTTCTTGTCTTCTAGGAGCCATCGCAGCATGGCCAAGACCTTCCTCATCCAGCATACTGTCCTTCTGAAGGTCTGAAGTCATTAGTGGCCATGAACCTAGAGAGAGAGCGAGAATACGTTAGTAGATAGTCTAAGGCCAGTGATTCTCAATATTATTTTGCATATCTAGGACCTCTAATTTAGTCCATGTCATGCACATCTACATAATATACTGTAGCATTACAAACCATTTGACAGCCAGGTCCTGCACCTCCGTTCTTGTCCTCTAGGAGCCATCGCAGCATGGCCAAGACCTTCCTCATCCAGCATACTGTCCTTCTGAAGGTCTGAAGTCATTAGTGGCCATGAACCTAGAGAGAGAGCGAGAATACGTTAGTAGATAGTCTAAGGCCAGTGATTCTCAATATTATTTTGCATATCTAGGACCTCTAATTTAGTCCATGTCATGCACATCTACATAATATACTGTAGCATTACAAACCATTTGACAGCCAGGTCCAGCACCTCTCCGTTCTTGTCTTCTAGGAGCCATCGCAGCATGGCCAAGACCTTCCTCATCCAGCATACTGTCCTTCTGAAGGTCTGAAGTCATTAGTGGCCATGAACCTAGAGAGAGAGCGAGAATACGTTAGTAGATAGTCTAAGGCCAGTGATTCTCAATATTATTTTGCATATCTAGGACCTCTAATTTAGTCCATGTCATGCACATCTACATAATATACTGTAGCATTACAAACCATTTGACAGCCAGGTCCAGCACCTCTCCGTTCTTGTCTTCTAGGAGCCATCGCAGCATGGCCAAGACCTTCCTCATCCAGCATACTGTCCTTCTGAAGGTCTGAAGTCATTAGTGGCCATGAACCTAGAGAGAGAGCGAGAATACGTTAGTAGATAGTCTAAGGCCAGTGATTCTCAATATTATTTTGCATATCTAGGACCTCTAATTTAGTCCATGTCATGCACATCTACATAATATACTGTAGCATTACAAACCATTTGACAGCCAGGTCCAGCACCTCTCCGTTCTTGTCTTCTAGGAGCCATCGCAGCATGGCCAAGACCTTCCTCATCCAGCATACTGTCCTTCTGAAGGTCTGAAGTCATTAGTGGCCATGAACCTAGAGAGAGAGCGAGAATACGTTAGTAGATAGTCTAAGGCCAGTGATTCTCAATATTATTTTGCATATCTAGGACCTCTAATTTAGTCCATGTCATGTACATCTACATAATATACTGTAGCATTACAAACCATTTGACAGCCAGGTCCAGCACCTCTCCGTTCTTGTCTTCTAGGAGCCATCGCAGCATGGCCAAGACCTTCCTCATCCAGCATACTGTCCTTCTGAAGGTCTGAAGTCATTAGTGGCCATGAACCTAGAGAGAGAGCGAGAATATGTTAGTAGATAGTCTAAGGCCAGTGATTCTCAATATTATTTTGCATATCTAGGACCTCTAATTTAGTCCATGTCATGCACATCTACATACAATATACAGTAGCATCCATCAACACAGGATGACCCTTTCCAGCTGTTGAAATGAAAGTCCCAGATTGAAAAGTATATATATACACAGTCACACACACAATAAAACATTGTATACATCACTTACAAGCATGACCACTTGAAGATCTTGAAGACTTGGTAGATCTTGACCGTCTTGGGAGAGAGAGAGAGAAGGCATTACAGGATGACTCTTTGAAAATGATGTCCCAGATTAAAAAGTATATACAGTCACACACACAATAAAAAAAAATTTATACATCACTTACGACCACTTGAAGTAGTTGTTCTTGAGCCGTCTTCTGCGTTCATCTCATTGATGAGATCCAGCACTGTAACAGTATATTTGCAACAATGAAATTATATATTTTATTACAACTCTATCAGCTGAGTAACAATATTCATCAAAGTGTTGCGTGTTACAGTGTAGGTTAGTTTATTAGTGCATGACAGTAGGGTTAGCATACTTTTCACACTATAAGCCCCACCTGAATGATAGCCAGTTAGCAGCTCCGGGTACAGTATGTACCCCAATGTTAGCTCTCATAACGTTAGCAGCTCCTGGTACAGTATAGGTACCAAAAGTTATCTCTCATAGTCATAACGTTAGCAGCTCCGGGTACAGTATGTACCCCAACGTTAGCTCTCATAACGTTAGCCAGTTAGCAGCTCCTGGTACAGTAGGTACCAAAAGTTAGCTCTCATAGTCATAACGTTAGCAGCTCCGGGTACAGTATATGTACCCCAACGTTAGCTCTCATAACGTTAGCCAGTTAGCAGCTCCTGGTACAGTAGGAACCAAAAGTTAGCTGTCATAGTCATAACGTTAGCAGCTCCGGGTACAGTATACAACGTTAGCTAGTCATACCGTTAGCCAGTTAGCAGCTCCGGTATTTTACAGATCCCGCCAGTTTAATAATATCGAGCTAATAACGTTACAGTAGTCACTGAAAACACAGACTAAACAGCACTCATTTATATCAGCGGCACGCATTACTTATAAATAATAAAAGATATGTGTTGCACAATTACCTGAGGAGAAGATGCAATTCCGTTGCTCACGACGTGGTCGTGGTGCAGGCTCTGTCTGTAGCGCGGTTCAATTCAAATTTCAAACCGGGATCCCCCACAATGCAACGCATCAGTGTTGCCAGATTTGAGAGTCAGCCTTAATCTGACAAACCTTTGATAATAATGGGCGGTTCGGATATTGTTAATCCGATCTGGCAACCATGCTATCCTTGTTTCTCCGCACAGACTGACCACGGTTTTGATTGATTGATTGAAAACTTTGTTAACAGATTGCAGAATGGGTACAATACAGTACAGCTCAATACATACAATTGTTAAGGGCATGCAGACCAGAGAAAGACGTTCGTCTTGTTTACATCAGGGACCCCCATTTTCAATTCATCATAACATGACATGTGACATACAGATAGACACTTCTATACATTTATGACATACCAGATTTGCAAATACAGTAGGCCTACTGTTTGTGATACAAAAAGAGTCTAGAAAAGAGAGTATATATTTGACGTAGAACCGTACATTATAGGTGGGGGGGGGTAGGAGGGGTGGGGGGGCACACTGTACAACTGCACAAGCACAACTGTACATTGGAATATTGACAAAACCATGTTTGGTACTTTACTGTACATTGGAGGGGGTTGGGTTAGGACATTTACAGGGGCCAGTTTCGAATTGCAGTCTCCCGTAGGTGTTCTTTGAGAGTGTTTTGAAAGTGGGTAGTGATTCACATTCCTTTACATCTTTGGGTAGGGCGTTCCACATTGATGTGGCATAATTGCGAAACGTGTTCCTGTTTGAGCCGAATCTGGGTTTAACATGATTTGTGGAGCTCCCTCTATGGTGTTGTGGTCGTGGTATTCACTGACCTTTGGGAAGTATTTTGATATGTACACATATATGGGTACCTTGATCGTGTATAGTGTATCTTGTAGACAGGCCCATTGCAAGTTGCTGCACTCTGTCGTCTACTCTAAGCCGTTGTCACGTGGGCAGGGGCGAGGTGGGTTCTAGGAGTAAGGTCAAGCATGTAGTCTGACCAGTTTGTTTTGAGATGAATTGTGTAGCAGGGTCAAGTCAAGTCAAGTCAAGTCAAGAATTTTAATTGTCACGGCATACAAGTATACAATGAAATGCGGGTGGTCTTGCCCGCAACGATGTGCAATACGTGGTACAACATATAATAGAATCCAATAAAAAAACAACATTGTGCAATAAACAGGTAACAGGTAACATATTTGTGACATCTCGGTATCTGTACATATTATTTACAGGGCATATAGGACACAGTCAAAGAACACCAGATCCAGGCGTACAACTAGAACCACCAGAACAGTGAATACGAGCAAAGTAACACGACTAACTGGTAACGACAGATACAGATTACAAAACATACAATTAAAAACTAAAAATCTCTAGAAAATCTAGTCAATTTACAAACCAATGAGCTTCTAGATACAGTAGAAAGGATATGGAGCCAGTATGAGCTTCTAGACAGACAGTAGAAGATATATGCAGCCAGTATGAGCTTCTAGATAAGACAGTAGAAGAGATATGCAGCCAGTATGAGCTTCTAGATACAGTAGAACAGATATGCAGCCAGTATGATCTTCTATATAGAGACAGTAGAACAGATATGCAGCCAGTATGATCTTCTAGAGACAGTAGAACAGATATGCAGCCAGTATGAGCTTCTAGATAAGACAGTAGAAGAGATATGCAGCCAGATGAGCTTCTAGATAAGACAGTAGAAGAGATATGCAGCCAGTATGAGCTTCTAGATAAGACAGTAGAAGAGATATGCAGCCAGTATGAGCTTCTAGATAGAAAGTAGAACAGATATGCAGCCAGTATGAGCTTGTTGCATACTCATGTTAAACAGTTGGCATTAGTGCAGAATTGAACTAAAACTGTCTCATAGGAACGGATTCTGGAATGGCATTTTGAATAAATGACTAAATGACATAAATGAAAGCTCTCATCGACTCCGACAGATTGCTAGTCATTCATAATGGCATCGAAAGAATGTCCAAATGACCTGTGTTGTGTTAGCTTGTGTTAGCTTGGGGAGCTGCAGTCTGTGTTGTGTTAGCTTGTGTTAGCTTGGGGAGCTGCAGTCTGTGTTGTGTTAGCTTGTGTTAGCTTGGGGAGCTGCAGTCTGTGTTGTGTTAGCTTGTGTTAGCTTGGGGAGCTGCAGTCTGTGTTGTGTTAGCTTGTGTTAGCTTGGGGAGCTGCAGTCCATGTTGTGTTAGCTTGTGTTAGCTTGGGGAGCTGCAGTCTGTGTTGTGTTAGCTTGTGTTAGCTTGGGGAGCTGCAGTCCATGTTGTGTTAGCTTGTGTTAGCTTGGGGAGCTGCAGTCTGTGTTGTGTTAGCTTGTGTTAGCTTGGGGAGCTGCAGTCTGTGTTGTGTTAGCTTGTGTTAGCTTGGGGAGCTGCAGTCCATGTTGTGTTAGCTTGTGTTAGCTTGGGGAGCTGCAGTCCATGTTGTGTTAGCTTGTGTTAGCTTGGGGAGCTGCAGTCTGTGTTGTGTTAGCTTGTGTTAGCTTGGGGAGCTGCAGTCTGTGTTGTGTTAGCTTGTGTTAGCTTGGGGAGCTGCAGTCTGTGTTGTGTTAGCTTGTGTTAGCTTGGGGAGCTGCAGTCCATGTTGTGTTAGCTTGTGTTAGCTTGGGGAGCTGCAGTCTGTGTTGTGTTAGCTTGTGTTAGCTTGGGGAGCTGCAGTCCATGTTGTGTTAGCTTGTGTTAGCTTGGGGAGCTGCAGTCTGTGTTGTGTTAGCTTGTGTTAGCTTGGGGAGCTGCAGTCTGTGTTGTGTTAGCTTCTGTTAGCTTGGGGAGCTGCGGTCCATGTTGTGTTAGCTTGTGTTAGCTTGGGGAGCTGCAGTCTGTGTTGTGTTAGCTTGTGTTAGCTTGGGGAGCTGCGGTCCATGTTGTGTTAGCTTGGGGAGCTGCGGTCCATGTTGTGTTAACTTGTGTTAGCTTGGGGAGCTGCAGTCTGTGTTGTGTTAGCTTGTGTTAGCTTGGGGAGCTGCGGTCCATGTTGTGTTAGCTTGTGTTAGCTTGGGGAGCTGCAGTCTGTGTTGTGTTAGATTGGGGAGCTGCAGTCTGTGTTGTGTTAGCTTGGGGAGCTGCGGTCCATGTTGTGTTAGCTTGGGGAGCTGCTAACTATAGAGGCCATAACCACAGTATTACATATACTCTTGTTAGCTTTATGAGGCTACATCAACACGCTCCTATGAGTGCAGCATGTTAGCTTTATGAGGCTACATCAACATCCTATGAGTGCAGCTATAATGTTAGCTTTATGAGGCTACATCAACATGCAGGCTCCTATGAGTGCAGCTAATGTTATGAGGCTCTGCCCCCCCTCCACTCCTCTAACACCCACCTCGCTCTGCCCCCCCCCCTCCACTCCTCTAACATTTTATTTATTAATTTTATTATTATTATTTATTTGTTGCCATTAAAATAATTCTCCACTTGCACAACCTGAATATAGGGACTTCCGGCTGACTTCCGGTTGCCAATAGCACTTCCTGTCCCATCCAAATACATTGGTTTTAGCTACTTTTCTCCCCTTATTTAAACAACTTTGTCGTCACAGAGAGGCAATGAAACGTTTGTATTATTATAGTATAGAATGTATTTAATAAGCAAACGTTTGTCAGCAGGGTTTTTGGGCTGTATTTCATGTAAAAACGTTTACTGTTAGTTTCCTTGCTCAGCCAGCATTAGCTAACAGAAGCTAGTGGTTAAACAGGCCGGATTAGCTTTGAGCTAACTATCTTTCCCGACCCATGTATTCATTCCATTCTAAACATAACGTTAGTTTACAAAACATGACCTGTCTATATAACGTTGAGGAACAAATTATAAGTGTGTGGGTGTGTGTTTTGGTGAACATTGGACTGCAAACAGAAAATGCATCACAGTTAGACAGTAGCTACTGTTAGCTGTCCTTCCGGATTAGCTTTGAGCTAACTATCTTTCCCGACCCATGTATTCATTCCATTCTAAACATAACGTTAGTTTACAAAACATGACCTGTCTATATAACGTTGAGGAACAAATTATAAGTGTGTGGGTGTGTGTTTTGGTGAACATTGGACTGCAAACAGAAAATGCATCACAGTTAGACAGTAGCTACTGTTAGCTGTCCTTCCGGATTAGCTTTGAGCTAACTATCTTTCCCGACCCATGTATTCATTCCATTCTAAACATAACGTTAGTTTACAAAACATGACCTGTCTATATAACGTTGAGGAACAAATTATAAGTGTGTGGGTGTGTGTTTTGGTGAACATTGGACTGCAAACAGAAAATGCATCACAGTTAGACAGTAGCTACTGTTAGCTGTCCTTCAGGATTAGCTTTGAGCTAACTATCTTTCCCGACCCATGTATTCATTCCATTCTAAACATAACGTTAGTTTACAAAACATGACCCGTCTATATAACGTTGAGGAACAAATTATATAGACGGGTAATGTTTTGAACAACTAACGTTACGTTTAGAATGGAATGCATCGGCAAAGATCCGTTAGCTCAAAGCTATTCCGGCCAGTTTATCAACTTCCTGTCATTTAGAAATATGATTTTATAGTGAAAATCATTACCAAAACGTCCGGAAAAACCTAACGGGAGCAGTATAGACGGTCATACAAATGTACAAATGCTATAAGGTGGCAAGAAATGCACTATAAACAATACTTTATGCATCGGCAAAGATCCTTAGCTCAAAGCTATGCTGGCTAACAAGAGGCTAGCGCAAGAAACGACGCCGCAAACCATTGCCGAGCCAGAGCCGGTTTATCTTTGGCGAGCCCGAGTCGGCTCTGCCCCGGCAACCATTGCCGTGCCAGAGCCGGTTTATCTTTGGCGAGCCCGAGTCGGCTCTGGCACGGCAAGCCGAGCCGGGCCAGAGCCGGTTAATCTTTGGCGAGCCCGAGTCGGCTCTGCCCCGGCAACCATTGCCGTGCCAGAGCCGGTTTATCTTTGGCGAGCCCGAGTCGGCTCCGCCCCGGCAAGCCGAGCCGGGCCAGAGCCGGTTAATCTTTGGCGAGCCCGAGTCGGCTCTGCCCCGGCAACCATTGCCGTGCCAGAGCCGGTTTATCTTTGGCGAGCCCGAGTCGGCTCCGCCCCGGCAACCATTGCCGGGCCAGAGCCGGTTTATCTTTGGCGAGCGCGAGTCGGCTCTGCCCCGGCAACCATTACCGCGCCAGATCCGGCTCATCGTTGGCGTGCCGTGCCGGACATATGCCGAGTGTGCCGACCGGTAGCCGGAATTGGGCCGAGTATGCTGGCCACCTGGGTATCGTTCTACTCTTTTCCTGAAAATGTTTCTCCCTCCTCCATGATATCTAGTCAGGTGTGTGTTGGACCCAGCAGCAAGTGCAGTTCAGATTGCGTCCCACAGCATTAGAGATATAGGGGTGTCCTATATATAGCATGTAAAACCCGAATTGGAGATATACTGTAGGGGCATCACACAGCATGTGAAACTCCTATTAGAGCTATAGGGACGTCCTACAACATGTGAAACCCCTATTAGAGCTATAGGGACGTCCTATAGCATGTGAAACCCCTATTAGAGCTATAGGGACGTCCTACAGCATGTGAAACCCCTATTAGAGCTATAGGGACGTCCTACACCTACAGCATGTGAAACCCCTATTAGAGCTATAGTGGAGGGGATCTTCAATAGGACGTTTTTTTGACATGGGTAACATTTGCAACAACAAAGGCATCTTTCGCTCTCTGTCCATATCTATCTCTCTATCTCTCCATCTTTCTCTCTCTCTCTCTCTCTCTCTCTCTCTCGCTCTCATCTTCATTCGCTCCATTTTCTTCATTAGCTCCATCATGAGAGAGACAAGGCAAGCTGTTGTTGATGCTTTGCCCCGATTAAAACACACACACACACACACACACACACACACACACACACACGCGCACACGCACACGCACACGGACACACACACACGCACACGCACACGCACACACACACACACACACACACACACACACACACACACACACACACACACACACACACACACACACACACACACACACACACACACACACCACATGGCCTATAAAGAGTGAAATGTGGAACGCTCCTGATCTATAGTCCTTCATATGCCAGATTGGACATATTTAGCACACAAGGGTATTATGATAATTGATGGGGCTTTTCACAACAATCTGTTTACTTGTCTCACTTGGTAAATATGGACGCTTACAGATGTGGCGACACACAGAGCTTCAGTGGAGGACATGCACAGACAGAGAGGATATTAATCACTTAAAATCAATAATAACTTTACATCGTAAATCATTTCAGGATGGAATTGTTGTTAACCTCTCCCATCTACATGATCTACTTTACAAAGTTGGCCATGTATCAGAGTAGTCACCTGTACTCATATCACTGCATATCACTGCCTAGATACATTTAGTGATTATTATGGATATATTTCTCTACATATTGAAGATATTAAAATATATACTGTATAAATGATGTGTAACGGACGGTACCGCGAGGCGCAGTCACGATGGACTCCCGCTGTTGTGAAGTGACTGGGGTGAGTAGCGGTGCTATGGGTTAAACTCACTCTCACCCTCAAAAGACACATAGACACGTTACAAAGCAGTGAGTTCACTTCTTGGTATAGAGGTCTGTGCTGTAGCCTGCGGTGCGGAAGACCACGGGTTCGAAACTCCCTCGGGGCATCGAAGTTTAAGGTGACGATGTCACTACCGTTACATTGGTGCCGACTGACCCGGAGGCCTTGGGTGGAGTGGAGTGAGTTTAAGGAGGGTGAGTGTAACGGATGGTACCGCGAAGCGCAGTCATGATGGACTACCAATGTTGTGAAGTAACTGGGGCGAGTAGCGAGCCTATGGGTTAAACCGTTACATTATATTTAAATATTTTCCTATATTTTTCTTTTATCATACATTGTATTTTTCATATTTGTTGTGTTCTCATGTAGGCTGGCTTTTTTCTCACATCATTGATATGTGTTTTGTGTTGAAAACATTGCAATTTCGCCCCATGGAGCACATAACGTTCATCGCAGCACATTTGCCCTCGTCTGTCGCCGTCACGCTGTGTTATGGTCTATCAACCAACACATTGGTTGAAAGCTAAAATGACTGCCATTTGATTGACACCCTACTTGGCCTATTACGTGCTTCCAATTTTGTGTTTCAGTTTTGAAAAAGCACCGGTTTTGCCTCCTGGGTGACCGGACAAATCACCTCTGACGGTGAAAATGATTGACCGTTTTTTTTAGCCAATGAAATTCTGGAAATTACGTGATGGATATATATATATATGACGTGATGGATATTTCCGAGGATATATGTTTTTTTCTCTGGTGAAAGAAGAAGACTTGAGAAGACTCCTGCCAATGGCCATTTTGGATAAACATACCGATACATACCATTAGAAAAAAAAAATTGTAAAACACTCATTGTCTGTTGTATTGTTATCAACTTTGGACCTGTACCAGATACGACTTCAGGCTATGGACCCATTGTGTTTTCCAGCTCATACCTCTCAGTTGGAACTCTTTTGCAGGCATCTGTTTGCAAAATAATTCAGACATAAGTAAAAAAGAAAAAAATAATATTATTATTATTATTTCAGTGTGTTCAAACCTCTGTAACTCTATTACAGTAGCACTCAGAGTGATTCTTCCTGTTGTGGAAGACAATTCTGAATGTTTCCTTTCAAAAGAGGCCAGAGACTCATGCATGCGATTTAAA